>NC_138128.1:12834895-13027190 GCF_964188305.1 Podarcis bocagei
TTATTCTGTTTTTAATCTGCTGGGAGCCGCTCAGAGTGGCTGGGGAAACCCAGCCAGATGGGTGGGGTATAAATAATATGTTGTTGTTGTAGAAAATAAATTGACAAATAAGTGCAATTTTCCTTGGGGCAGGTATATTCCAATGGACACAGAATGGAATGTAACTTACGCTTTGCTGGTCAACCTTCTAGACAGTGCTGGAAAAATTACTGCGGATGCCCCTCTGCCATTGCTGCTCTGATGATGGAGGGAGCGATAAGGAGGCATAATGGAGTCATGGTGGCGATGGATTTGGGGAGGTTGGATCCAAAGCTCTTTGCTCTTTCCTCTCCAATGACATTCTCTTGGAGGAAAGTATCCCAGCCTGATGCCGGTGTACTTATTTTTCCGCCCATGGTAAATAAAACCTTTTTTTAAAAAAAAAAAAAAGTCTATGAAAAGATGGGAGAAAACAATGCATGATGCTCTCCCACACAAATATATTTGGATTTGGAAGTTTGTTTGCCATTGTATGGCCCTCTTCTGACCCTGGTAGGATTGTTCCATCCCACAACAAAAGCCTTTTTTTAATAGGCTTCATAGAACCATAGAATTGTAGAGTCAGAAGGGACCATGAGAGTCATTACTGCAACAAAGGAATCTCATCGAAATCATCCTTTAATTTTAGCATCCAGCTAAAGCTACAAAGGCTGGGGGGTGGTTCAAAATAAAAATAAAAATTGAGCATTCTGATGGAAATGTGTTTTTCAAGGCATGTATGGAGATCAAGCATTCATGCCTTTTGTTCCCTGCCCATGGTTTCATCACAATGTCGCCTCTCTTCCAAGAAGCAGGTTATAAAATGAAGTTGAAATCTGTTTTTTAACCACTGGTTAACCTCTGGTTAACCACTCCTCCTTATGTATCTTCTGCAACACACACTCTGCTGCTGCTTTCGGTTTGCATTTTCAAGAGAACAGCTCATGCAGATTTTAAATGTTGGATGAAAAGCCTTCTCCAAAGCAAAACCATCTTTGGAAGGGATACCGAACCCTGTTGTTTGCAGGTCAGCTGTGACAAACACTCAGACAGTAGTCGGATAGTCTTCTCCACAGTTTGAACCAGATACATAAATAACTTCATCTACTCCTTAAAAAGAAGGGGGGGAGACAAATATCTGTGATAAATATAATTGCGCGAGGACAAAACCCCACAAATATGTGCTTGACTTTGAACATGAATCTATTTCAGCTGTGTTTGTGACTCCTGTGTTTTTCACAGAAATTTGGATGCATATTTAGAAACCGTTTTATTGAGGCATTCAACAAGGTGCCCCATAGATAGGTGCCTGGTAGATGAAGGGAACACAGTGGATGTAGCCTACCTTGATTTCAGCAAGGCATTTGACAAGGTGCCCCATGATATTCTTGTAAAGAAGCTGATAAAATGTGGTCTTGACTATGCTACCACTCAGTGGATTTGTAACTGGCTGACTGACCGAACCCAAAGGGTGCTCATCAATGGTTCCTCTTCATCCTGGAGAAGAGTGACTAGTGGGGTGCTGCAGGGTTCTGTCTTGGGCCCGGTCTTATTCAACATCTTTATCAACGACTTGGATGATGGACTCAAGGGCATCCTGATCAAATTTGCAGATGACACCAAACTGGGAGGGGTGGCTAACACCCCAGAGGACAGGATCACACTTCAAAACGACCTTGACAGATTAGAGAACTGGGCCAAAACAAACAAGATAAACTTTAACAGGGAGAAATGTAAAGTATTGCACTTGGGCAAAAAAAATGAGAGGCACAAATACAAGATGGGTGACACCTGGCTTGAGAGCAGTACATGTGAAAAGGATCTAGGAGTCTTGGTTGACCACAAACTTGACATGAGCCAACAGTGTGACGCGGCAGCTAAAAAAGCCAGTGCAATTCTGGGCTGCATCAATAGGAGTATAGCATCTAGATCAAGGGAAGTAATAGTGCCACTGTATTCTGCTCTGGTCAGACCTCACCTGGAGTACTGTGTCCAGTTCTGGGCACCACAGTTCAAGAAGGACACTGACAAACTGGAACGTGTCCAGAGGAGGGCAACCAAAATGGTCAAAGGCCTGGAAACGATGCCTTATGAGGAACGGCTAAGGGAGCTGGGCATGTTTAGCCTGGAGAAGAGGAGGTTAAGGGGTGATATGATAGCCATGTTCAAATATATAAAAGGATGTCACATAGAGGAGGGAGAAAGGTTGTTTTCTGCTGCTCCAGAGAAGCGGACACGGAGCAATGGATCCAAACTACAAGAAGGAAGATTCCACCTAAACATTAGGAAGAGCTTCCTGACAGTAAGAGCTGTTTGACAGTGGAATTTGCTGCCAAGGAGTGTGGTGGAGTCTCCTACTTTGGAGGTCTTTAAGCAGAGGCTTGACAACCATATGTCAGGAGTGCTCTGATGGTGTTTCCTGCTTGGCAGGGGGTTGGACTCGATGGCCCTTGAGGTCTATTCCAACTCTATGATTCTATGATTCTATGAAACAGGAGTGAGAATGTGAGAATGTAAGTCCAGCATCCTATTCTCACAGTGACCAGGCAGATGCCTGTATGTATAATGCAAAGGCAAACCCCATGTTCTCTTCTAGGAAGTCTTCAGTGGAAGTTCTCACCCCCAAATGACAAATTTTTGGGGAAGGGTCATAGTTCACAGGTAGAGCACATGGTTTGCATAAAGTCACAGGTGGAAGGCTCCATCCATGGAAGAACCCATCTTTAAAACCCTGGAGAACCCATCTTTAAAACCCTGGAGAACAATTACTGAGACAGATGGTCCAATAGTTTGACTTTGCACATGTCTGTTCCCTGTTACACATTTCTTCTGTTCCTGTCCTCTCCCTTTCTCCTTGTCACGGTCTGGTCTACAGGTGATCAAAGTCCCGGCTGAGGATGTCGGGACCAGGGGCAAGATGGCGGGGAGGGAGCAGGAACGGGAGTCCATAAGCCAGGGGTCCGAGGGTCAGGAAGCAAGGAATCACGAAGTCAAGGGTCTGAGAATCAAAAAGCAGGGAGTCAGGAACCCGAGGTCCGGGGATCAGGAAGCAAGAAGCCAAACACAGCAAGGCAGGAAACATGTTGCTGTGGCAAAGAGCCAAAGGGAAATGCTGACCTTATATCCCTTCCCAGCTCTTGCCACCAGGTGCAGTGAATTACCAAGCAGCCTCACCTGTGCAGCTGCGCCTTGCCTCTCCAGAACAAACTTAGTAAGGCCCCAGTCCTGCGAAGCCCTACTGGTCACAGGGCCTGGCTCCTGCAATCACTTCTGACACTCCTTGCTTTCAGCATTTAAGATCAGGTATAGAGAACTTGCAGCCCTGCAGATGATGTTGGACTACAACTCCCATTATCTGGCCAGGGTGGCTATGGGACTGATGGGAGTTGAAGATCAACAACATATAAAGGGTCTTGGTGTCCCTACCTCTGGTTTTGACGATAAGCTTCTTGGAGCAAGGTTCTGTATTTGGTGCTTCAGTGCTCCGCTTTAGCTGGACTATACCTTACATTTCTGAACCCCAAATTTCACATTTTGAACTTTATTGCAAAATTAACATTTCGGGTGCCAAGATACAGAAGTTTTGTCACTGAAATGTCTGCCACTCAGTGATGAAAATGTTAAATTCTTGCTGGGTTATGAGTTTCCCGCTTGCAAAACCTGTAATTTGTACTTGGCATTTGGAAAATGTAACTGAACTTTATTAAAGTCTTTATCTTAAAAGTCTTTCTCAATTGAAATCTTGCGGCCCGGATCTCTTTTGCCTTCAGCAAATATCCAAGGAAGCATAGCTCACAGCAGGAACCCTCATGTGTATAACGATTACCACAAACTAAAATTCACACATCAACACTGGGAAGTGTTTAAAGGGAGGTTAACACAAACCAAACAGTGGAACGAGATCGGGGGCAACCTGTGGGAGCAGCACTTACATGAAAAATATGCATGTGTGTGGAAATAATTTGTTAAAAGACGAGTGGGTGGGATTGAGTGCACATGTGCTTAAGGAAACAAAAGGGCTTGAAGAGGAAAAAATCTTGACGAGATCCATTGGCTGGATGTTGCTGTTGTTAAGCAGATTTAAGTGAGATGTACCTCCAGATTTCATGAGTACTTCACATGCCGTGCGGAGCAAAATGGGCTGTGTACATGAGCTGCAGTGTATTAAAATAGCAAAACACCCTTCACTATGAAGACATCTAGACCTTATATTTAAAGCTCTATTATACCAGTTTAAGGGCCATGGCTTTAAATGTATTGTGTTAAGAAGCCTGTGTCTGTCATGCCCAAATGCTGTCAGAAAGCACCTTTGCCAATACAGTGGTACCTTGGTTCTCAAACTTATTCCATTCCAGGAATCCGTCTGACTCCCGAAACCGTTCAGAAACCACCAGGTGCTTCCTGCACTCAATCAGAAGCCACGTCAGATGTTTGGCTTCCAAAAAACGTTCGCAAACCGAAACACTTACGGCATTCAGGAGCCGATTTGCTCAGCAGCTAAGCCATTCAAGAACCAAGGTACGACCATAGTCAGCTTCCCCCATGAGCTTCAAGCCATGGCAAAACAGGACATTCATTTAGGTACAAATAACTGCATGGAAGGAGCTAATCGGCGGGGAAGAGAGGGTCATGCCCACCGGCCACAACTCTGGCCTCCGCCTGTTAAAATCTACTGCTGGCACAGGTACATCTTAGCAGCCATTGAGCAATGCAGCCACCATCTCTCTTCAGAACCCTATCCCTCCATGTCCAAATGACCTTTGGCTCCATTTCTCATTGTAGTGCTACTACAGCATGATGCTGACATTTCTATTCCACCTTAAGGAGCAGACGTGTGGAGTTGTTACGTGTCACATGTCTGTTTACATTCCAGCACAGCTTGCTGCGAACTTCCGTTGTGTATAGCTTTTGCTTTTCCCTGTTCTCTCTGAAACGACGAGAGAGAGAGACATGTTTCTTTGTCCTGATTTATGATTAATAAATCTGTAGTTGTAGTATGCATCCACAAGCCTCATGCCTATTCTGTGTGTGCAGTTCTCTCTGCTGATAGCGTGCCCTGGCTTTGAAGCCTGGGTCGCTAATTTACGTCGGGCAGAAGCCAATGGTCTTCGCAGCGGAACGACTGGAAGGGAACAGCTCAGCTGGGGCTAGCCAGCTGGCCTCCCGGCCCTCTGCATGCCGACACATTCATCCTCCGACCTGGGATCTTCCTGGTGTTTTTGGACTGCAGCGCACATCAGTCCCTGGCTGAGGTTAATGGGAGTTGTAGTCCAATCCACCGGGAAGTGCCTCAGGTTGGGGAAAGCTGTGCTGAAGTGTAGTGGAATTTTGGGACCACACACACACACACACACAATATTAACGATTTATCGTTGGGAGCACCTTAATTGTAGAAGTAAAGAAACGCCTAAGGCAATTAAGGTTGGGGGATAGATGTTCCGTTCACATCTTGGCATTTCAACACCATGCCTATGAAATGAGAGATGGAGCCCAATGTATATTTATAGAGAGAAATTAGTCTCCACAGGGGGCCTCTTTTCATTGAATAGGCGACCCCCTATTGGGAAGATTTTGTTCTCCCTCTGGTAGCTGCACAGCCAATTATGGTTTGGTACTTTGGAAGAGGAGAACACTGCTTGCATTCCTTTGCACATCTTAATCTGCTAAATCTCCCCATTAACCTTGTCGGACACAGATCTGTCAAACTTTTAGCGTGCTTCCCCAGTCAAGATTCTGGGTCTACAAACTTTCAGGAGCCATCTACCTTTGCCTTGCCACAGCAGTGGCTGAAATGGAGGCATGGAATACCACGTGCCTTGCATTTCTCATTTTTATCTGCAGCAGCAACTGGTTTGGATTTCCCTTTCCTTATAAAACACCACTATCCTGTATTGCCTGCAAAGCTCACTTTAGATTTCTGCCTCTGGAACAAACAGTGTATGGCTGTTTCAGACAACAGTAATGTGAGATGCCCACATACTTATCTCTGTTTGATGTTTGGATTAAGAGTAAGGGCAGGGGGAAAGAGTTATTATTGCTAATTTAAGGTGGGGAAACGCATATCTGGATCAATATGCAATATGGACTTGTGTCTACAAAGGATTAAGACAGATGACATTTTTGGAGAGCTGAAAATGGTTTCAAAAAGGACTAGTGTCTGATGTTGTACTCACTTTTTTTTTTCTACGGCTGCCTCTGGCAAAACAGGTTTTGAAGGGTTTTGAAACAGTACAAAAAGGGTGATTGACTACATGGAACTGGCTGAGATGACTGGCAGAATCCGAGACCAGGGAGCAGAGTCGGTGAAAGAAGACTGGAAGAAATTTAAGGACTATTTAAAGAAATATTGTAAAATGAATGAATGTTAGAAAGATGTTGAATAGAAACTAAGTGGTTTCCAGCTGTAATGCTTTAGGAGACATGAAAAAAGGATTATAAATGGGTAAAAGTTTAATGGTAAGGATTTGCTGAACTAACAAATTGAACTGGAATACAAAGAAGGGAAGTATGAGGAGGTCGGAGGAAATAAGGGTATGGAAGTTATGTCATTGAAAATTAATGTGTGTTTTTAACTGTTTATTATTTTGTATGTTTATTTTTCATTTTTTTCTTATATCCAAAAATTCTTAATAAATATCTTATAAAAAAAATTTAGAAAAATGAAACAGTACAAAAAGGCTGCACAATCTGTTTGCTGGAGGTAAAAGTGCATTGAGTGTAGACCTTAAGTGCAGTGACCCCTCTTTCAAACTGCCTTTCAAGAAAGAGGAAACAGTTGTCTGTCTCGTGCCTAACTTACATAGGTAACTGATGACTTCCTAACTAGTTGTAGTAACGGGCCAGCTGGTTCGTACTGTTGCACGTAACCCTGTCTCTGAGAAGTGAGCTACTCTGGGGGTTCAGTTTCCTTTGAATGAAGGTCAGTCCCATTTTCCATAGTGTTTTTTATTTCTCCCCCTTGCTGAACCCTAACCTTTCTCTCTTATATGCTAACAATCAGTGCTTTTTTCTGGGGGTAGTCAAGGGTATGCAGTACCGACACCTCTCTTTTTTGTTATTAAAAAGTGTGGCACTTACTAGAACAACTTCATGGTGAGTACTGGCACCTATTTTTCTAGGGGGGAAAGCACTGCTAACAATAATACAAGAATCTCTAATTCATTCTGTTGCTCATAGTTCAAATTCTGCTCGCGAATTCACTATACTATAATATTTCTTTAAATAGTCCAAAAAAGGTTTCTGTTCTTCTACATAACCATCATCATTAGGTTTTCTTAATTTAGCTGTTAGTAATAATTGATTGAGGGACGTGGGTGGCACTGTGGGTTAAACCACAGAGCCTAGAGCTTGCCGATCAGAAGGTCAGTGGTTCGAATTCCCGCGACAGGGTGAGCTCCCGTTGCTCGATCCCTGCTCCTGCCAACCTAGCAGTCCAAAAGCACAAAGTGCAAGTAGATAAATAGGTACCGCTCTAGCGGGAAGGTAAACAGCATTTCTGTGTGCTCCTCTGGAAGCTGTACGCTGGCTCCTTGGCCAATAAAGCAAGATGAGTGCCGCAACCCCAGAGTCGTCTGCGACTGGACCTAATGGGCAGGAGTCTCTTTACCCTTTACCTTTAAAAATTTATTTATTCATTCATTCATTTAGTGAGTGGCAATCTGCACATGTGGAAGACCTATTGCGATGAAAACAGCAAGGTTAAAAATTGCAGCCCCACAAAGACAAGTTTTTACCAGCTACCATTGTTTCCCTGCCATAAATCAGAACATAAGAAGCTTCCTTATACTCTAACTAGGACTAGGCAATATTGTCCACAGTGACTGGCAGCAGATTCCTAGGGTTTAGGCATTCACAGCCCAGCCTGGAAGATATTGGGGAACGACCCTGAGATCTCCTACATGGATAGAGGTTGGACTGATAGGAGTTGTATTCCAAAATGCAGGGCATTGGATTGACAAAGTCTTGCGTAGAGAACTCCTAGGCTAGACAGACTGTTGGCTGGTGGTGCAAGGCAGCTCCTTGTGGTTCTTGGCAAGGAGGACCACATGCTAGAACTTTCCTTCTCCTCTTTCACTGTCTTTCCATTTCCATAAAATTATACTAATGGGCTTTGTGCTCAATTTGTTTTCTGGCTCGCAGACAGCCAGATCCACCAAACAGACTCTGTGCCAGTTCTGTGTTTCCCAGAAGAGGAGAAACTGTGCCACGGAGAAGAAAGAAAGATGAGCATCCAAACTTCTCTGGCATCCTGAGGAGCAGTGGGGGCTACTGGAGGATAGTCCTCCCAAAGGAGAATGTCAAGCAATTTTTTAATAATAAAGACTCCCAAAATCTCAAAGCCACTTCCTGTTCCATGCATATTTTATATTTCGATTTAAATTCAGAATAGCTCTGCAAACATTTCAGTCAAGCTACCATTTGCTGACCAGTCAGTTCTCTGCAGTACTCAACCAATCCTTATCCAAAAGAAAGGATGGCTATGGCAAAGTGGTGTCTCTAAGTAATGCCTTAAATGGAATACTGACTCCATCAACAATTTACATCTGCATACCATTTTGAACAGTTGTGGCTTCTCCAAAAGAATTCTGGGAACTCTAGTTTGTCAAGGATGCTGGGACTTGTTAGGAGACTCCTATCCCCGCCCCCTCACAGAGTTACAGTTCGCAGAGTACCCTGGGAACAGGGATTGATTGTTAAACTCTGAGAACCAGTGGTGTGGCATGGAAGGGGCCACAGAGACAGTTGCCCCAGACACAAAATTGTTAGGGACACAAAATTTCTAAACACAGGTCTGCCTCAAAACAGCTTCGCACTTCTGGCGCTGGGCTCTGTTGAAAACGACTTCTCCGTGCGAACCAGGAAGCGACCTCTCCAGACAATGGAATCAGGGCTGTCTTAAGCATATGTGGCACCGGGGTGCAAAGATCCACCCAGTGCGCTCCCCCCCCCCCGTTGCCCAGTCCCAGGCATGCAGGAGGGCAGAGCTGGCCGGTCACCTCAATGTCTCGCTGGCTCAGTCGCCCCCAAACTCGCGACGCAGAGCCACCCGCAGCAGAACAGCCCACCATGGTGCTCTGACTTATGGGTGGGCTCTTTCCCGGACTCAACTCTCAGGCCCTGGACTCTCAGCCTGGTGCCCCTGAGAGCCCAGCGCCCGGGTGTCCCACACCCCTAGTGTCTATGGGTAAGACGGCCCTGAATTGAATGACTGTGATCTCCTGGGTTACGTTGACATCATTAGGCCATTGAATGTGCATGCGTACTCTGTCCGTTTCCCACCTACTGCTCCGCACGGCCCCAGGTGCTGGCAAGCCACCCTGTGCCACTGCTGAAAACTATAGCTCTGGAAGGGAATTTAGTGTTCCCTCCCAACAACTTGTCACCCTTAACAAATGACACTTCCCAGGATTCTTTGAAGGAAGCCACAACTTGCACGTCCTCTTCCTCATGCTCCTCCCTCCCCCACCAGTCAAATCGTCTATATGACATAACTGTGTGAAGCGCATTCTGATAGCCCATGGTTCTTGATTTCTCCACCTCTGTCCTCCCACCCCTCTTATTCTGCCTTTTGTTTGGCCTTCATTCCCCTGCATCTAAATAAGAGATTATCAAGTACCCTCCTGGCTTTCAAGCAGTCTAAGCTACAGGAAATTGTCTGAGTCATCTCCCTGGGAGAATATTTGAGCTGTGCATCATGGTTTTATTCGTGAGCAGACTGGTACAGTTATGCAATGTAAAGGCTTCCAGAGCAACTGGGACTTCGGTTCAATCTAAAATCCTGCAGGTTTTTATGACCGTGGCGCACAATGATAAAACCTACGCATACAAGAGAGAGAGAGAGAGAGAGAGAGAGAGAGAGAGAGAGAGAGAGAGAGAGAGAGAGAGAGATATGGGGGAACGGCCGATTGAAAAGGCAAGTCTGAAGGGCAGCTGAAAGTGCAGGTACATTTTGTGCCAGGCAAAATGACAGGGGGGAGGGAGGGAGGGAAGATACAAAAGGCTTGGAGGGGAAATGTAGGCTCTAGAAATATTTATGGCTCTGTGGAGCATGATTGCTATCCTGCCTTTTGAAAGACATACAGTGTAAACATAATGCTTAGGATCATACAGTTCAGAGTAGCCACCTTTAATAGAACTAAATTTCTCATAGAATCATAGAGCTGTACTGGTGGAAGGGACCTCAAGGGAGATCTATTCCAACCCCCTGCAATAAAGGAATCTCAACTAGATCATACATGACAGATGGCCACTCAACTTCTTCTTAAAAACCTCCAGTGATGGAGAGAGTTCACTACCTCTTGTGGGAGTCCGGTCCACCGTTGAACAGCTCTTACCACCAGAAAGTTCTTCCTGATGTTTGGTTGGAATCTCCTTTCTTGTAACTTGAATCCATTGGTTTGGGTCCTACGCTCCGGAGCAGGCTTGCCCCACTTTGTCAAATCTGACCCACAAGGCCTGGGAAAGATCTGTCCCATAGAACCAAAATGGTCCCCCACCCCTGCTATAGACCATGTTGGCTGGGGCTGATGGGAGTTGGAGTCCGGAAGGCACCACATTGTATATCCTTGCTCTAGTAGATTAAGGCTGGGTCGTCCAGTCAGGGGTTACCTTGGCAAATTGGCAGGTTGTGAGCCCATCCCTTGCCAGTTACTCTCTCACTCACTTCCCCATCTATGAGCCTAGGGTTTGGGTTAGTGGTCAGATCTGGAAAGCTTTCTGCCACAACAATTTCTCACAGAGTGATGCTATGCCAGCTAGCCAGGGGTGTTGTGGGAAATTCAAAATGGTGAGCAGCATCACAGCTAATGCTAAATAAGCCCAAAGGTAGAGGTCATAATAAAAGGGACGCGGGTGGCGCTGTGGGTTAAACCACTGAGCCTAGGACTTGCTGATCAGAAGGTCGGCAGTTTGAATCCCTGGGATGGGGTGAGCTCCCGTTGCTCGGTTCCTGCTCCTGCCAACCTAGCAGTTTGAAAGCACGTCAAAAGTGCAAGTAGATAAATAGGTACCGCTCCGGTGGGAAGGTAAACGGCGTTTCCGTGCGCTGCTCTGGTTTGCCAGAAGTAGCTTAGTCATGCTGGCCACATGACCCGGAAGCTGTACACCGGTTCCCTCAGCCAATAAAGCGAGATGAGCACCGCAACCCCAGAGTCGGCCACGACTGGACCTAATGGTGAGGGGTCCCTTTACCTTTTCCTTTAGAGGTCGTAATGAGCCAAATATTGTCTTTGGTCATGCTTGGGCCTCCATAAATGCCTGAAAATGCCAGATGTTGCCATCATCAGCCCTACACCCAGAGTTCATTTAGGAGGTATGATGTTATTGGCAGTGTCATTGCCTAGTTCAGGAGTGTTCCTTCTGACATATGAAGGAATTGCAGCCATTTACTCATATGGGGAAAGGTTTAAAAATTTACTTAAGGTCACTGCAAGGATGGGCTCTAAATCTGCCCTGCGTTGTGATAACCCCAGTGTAAGGATTAAGATTTAACTGTATCCCAAATTACATCACATTTGATGCACGACGAAGAAGTCAAAGGTTGCAACTGAGAACTCGACCAATTTCCATCTCTGTAGCTCCACACAGTAACCCGCAGAACCACAGGTTCTTTTCCTTGGTCACCGTAAAGCATGGCACAGCAAACTTTTATATGTTTCTAGATTCAGGTAGGTAGCCGTGTTGGTCTGACACCGTCAAAATAAATCAGAAATTGTCCAGTAGCACCTTAGAGACCAACTAAGTTTGTTCTGGGTATAAGCTGTCATGTGCATGCAGGTATCTGAAGAAGTGTGCACACGAAAGCATGCACACACGAAAGCTTATACCCAGAACAAGCTTGGCTGGTCTCTAAGGTGCTACTAGACAATTTCTGATTTATTTCAGATTTGATATGTACAGATGATGAAACTAAATTAGTGAGCTGTGGTTTATCTGGTGCGAAGGTACTATTTCTATCACCGCTTACTATAACTTGCAATCTGCCCATATTTATTGAGGGAATTCAAGGAATAAAAATGTAAATTTTTTTTGACAAGAAGCAAGCAATGACATTTGAGAAATCTCATACATTTCCACTCCGCCCTGATGCAAAAGTAAATAGTTCAGCCAGATCCATAAAAGTTCTGAATGCTCCGTACAACTTGTTCTTTTTTAAACAAACAGTTCACGTGAAGGATCAAGATGTATCTAGCAGGCTCCAGAAAGATTCTGAATCAGGGTTTTAATTTCCCCTGAAGCCAAAGCAAGAACCACAAAAATGACCACTATTGAGTCATTCAGTGCTCATAAATAGTGGACATCAGAAGTGGTCAGCAGGAATATAAGGGGCTACTCCTGCCCATTAGCACCACCACACACACTGGCATGCCTCCCCCCACTTGCTGAATGGGGCTGCTTCAGTCTGAATGGGGCTGCTTCCACACATAGAGGGGTTTGCATGTGTAGCATCAGGCTTCCTAGCTCAGACCAATCACGTGGCTACTGGTGTATTTGTGTGGCCAGCACATGAGGTGATATCTAGGGGCTAATCCTCACTTCCTTCCCCCCCTCCCCCGCTGTTTTCCTCCCTGGGAAAACCACTCTTTCATGCTCAATCGGAGCAATCAGCAATCTGGTTTTCTGTAGTTTGCAGTTTGTTCCAATTTAAAGCTAAAGAGTGAGTTTTCCCTCGAGAAGGAGTGGGGCAAGGGGAAAACTGCTTGGATGGGACAAGCAGGAGTGTGGGTCAGCCCCAGGAGTGGGACTACTTCATCTCATCAGGCTATTTCTGAATCTAGTACCCACAGCAACCAAACACCTATGTAGGATCTAGGAGGATCTAGGAGTCTTGGTTGACCACAAACTTGACATGAGCCAACAGTGTGACGCGGCAGCTAAAAAAGCCAATGCAATTCTGGGCTGCATCAATAGGAGTATAGCATCTAGATCAAGGGAAGTAATAGTGCCACTGTATTCTGCTCTGGTCAGACCTCACCTGGAGTACTGTGTCCAGTTCTGGGCACCACAGTTCAAGAAGGACACTGACAAACTGGAACGTGTCCAGAGGAGGGCAACCAAAATGGTCAAAGGCCTGGAAACGATGCCTTATGAGGAACGGCTAAGGGAGCTGGGCATGTTTAGCCTGGAGAAGAGGAGCTTAAGGGGTGATATGATAGCCATGTTCAAATATATAAAAGGATGTCACATAGAGGAGGGAGAAAGGTTGTTTTCTGCTGCTCAAGAGAAGCGGACACGGAGCAATGGATTCAAACTACAAGAAAGAAGATTCCACCTAAACATTCGGAAGAACTTCCTGACAGTAAGAGCTGTTCGACAGTGGAATTTGCTGCCAAGGAGTGTGGTGGAGTCTCCAACTTTGGAGGTCTTTAAGCAGAGGCTTGACAACCATATGTCAGGAGTGCTCTGATGGTGTTTCCTGCTTGGCAGGGGGTTGGACTCGATGGCCCTTGTGGTCTCTTCCAACTCTATGATTCTATGATTCTATGATTCTATGATTCTATGATTCTAGTGCTGGAGACTATACTCTATTTGTGTGATCTATTCATTCTTATGGAGAGCTCCATCACCGCCACCACAAATAAAAGGTACAGGATGATCCAGCTGTCGGTCACTTCCCAGAATCCCAGAAAGTGCTTTTTCGGCAGTGTTGAAATTTCTGGGAACCCCCACCCCCCAGCCTGCACATGTAAGGTGCATCATGTCAGCAGGCACCGCTTAATACATGAATCCCCGCTCTCGCTTTCTAGAAGATGCCACTGCCCATGTAGTGATAACGTACATGGGATCTCTGAGAGGCATAGAGAAATGGATGCATTCACTGTGGTGGTTTAACATTTTCACCAGCTGCTCCTGCAATGCAGAGCCTACGAAGCTATTCTGGGACATGACTTGCAAATCATTGCCCTGAACACAAGGGCCCATTTAACAAATCCCCTGACATCCACCCTAGCATGGGTGGGGTTGCTCGTTTTGAAAGCTTCCTGTTCTGTCACGTTGGCAATGGCAGCAGAGGAAACACGGAACATTGCTTTGCTCTAAATCAACAATAGCCGCATCCAATGAGAGAGAGAGAGAGAGAGAGGCCGTAGCACATATATAAATTTAAATCTCATTACTTGCCATTGATTACATAACTCTGCTTTTTATATTGCTCCAAGCACTGGACCTAGAAAGACACACCATATCCTTTCCTGTTTCTTGGTTTGTTTATTTATTTCCCCCCTTTCCTCTCCTATAGGATCAATCAGTGGTCTGATTTGATCCCTCTCGCCAGACATACAAACGCCTTGCTGGCCATTGTTCCTTCGGTGCGTTGTATATTCTGCATAGGGAAATGACAACTTGCTCATTATTTAAACCACGGCCGGAAAGCGGGGGGGGGGGGGGGGCGGCTGTGGAGAGGCACATCAAGTAACTTGCTCACTTCCAAATCAGGTCAATTTCCTTTCTCGCTGTGAGACGCCACTTAAGAATGTGAGTAGTACAGCCGTATATCCTCATTATCCCCTCCAGTATATTGTGACTGGGCATTTTTTTGCATAGCACACAGGGAGGGGCAAAAACGGTTCAGCACAAAAGCGGATAGGGAGAGATGAGGTTGGAAAGAGAGAAACCAATACTAAATAGGACACAAATTAGCAAAAGAATAACAAAAATCAATCTGCCCGATTAAACCTACGTACAGTGCTGTGACTATGGTGACTCGGGGCTCATCAGCACTATGGCCTATGTTGGATTTATACCAGTTTTAAAACCCTGCTCAGGCAGCCTAACCTGCCCCAACTCCATCATCATTTTCATAGACCTCCATATGTTTGGGCTTAGTTTCTGCAGAGGAACCTATTCTACTTGCATTGGCCTCCCAGGCAGTTTAGAACCCTGACACCCCTCCGGTCTAAGTGGAAGAGAAAGACTACACAAGTCTTCACCAAGCTTGATGTCCTCTCAATATTTTGGTCTGCAATTTCCAGCAGCCCTAGCCAGCATCTGCAAGCAGGGGCTGATGGGAGCTGTAGTCCAGAACATCTGAAATGCACCAGTTTGGCAAAAGCTGTTCTGCAGAAACTACAGATGCAGATGCTTAGCCCCTAGCTCATGGAAGAGTGGTTGTTTTTTTTAAAAAAAAAATGAGGAATAGTCAAGAGAGAAATCTCAGAATCCTCACCAAACTAGAGTTCCCAAAATTATTTTGGAATAGCTATGGCAGTTAGACTACAGCTGCACACACATACCATGTACTAAAGAAACAGCCTCCAATGTACCCTGCAAAAAGGGAGATGTTAGTATCACAGCAGTTTAAGTCTGTGGTGGAGCCATGCTCATTTGGGTTTAAATTCTGGCTCACCATAGAAGCTCAGCAGGTGGCCTTATGCAAATATTTGTCACTCTGCCTAACTTCCACCACGGGCATTAAAGAACATACAGTGGAACCTTGAGTTGTGGACGTAATCCATCCTGGAGGCATGTCCACAACTTGAAGAATTCGCATCCAGAAGTACCGCGTCTGCACATGCGCATGGCACGATTTAGTGCTTCTGCGCATGTGCGAGCAGTGAAACCCAGAAGTACAGTGGTACCTCTGGTTGTGAACAGGATCCATTCTGAAGGTCCGTTCGCAACATGAGCAGAATGCAACCCGCATCTGCACAGACTCGGGTTGTGATTTGCCGCTTCTGCGCATGCGCATGATGTCATTTTGCGTGTCTGTGCATGCGTGAGCGGCAAAACCCGGAAGTAACCCTTTCCAGTACTTCAGGTTGCTGTGGGACGCAACCTGAAAACGCTCAACCTGAAGCAAACGTAACATAAGGTATGACTGTAACCCATTCCGGTACTTCCGGGTTGCCAAGGGACGCAAGACGAAAACACACAACCTGAAGCGGACGCAACATGAGGTATGACTGTAAGAGTCAAGCTATTGGCCCATCTAGTCCAACATCTATTCTCATGGTAGTCACTCAAGTTGAAACCAGCAGCCAGGATCCAACTGCAAGAGCACGCTCTCCTTCTGAAACTTAGAATCATAGAATCATAGAGTTGGAAGAGACCACAAGGGCCATCGAGTCCAACCCCCTGCCAAGCAGGAAACACCATCAGAGCACTCCTGACATATGGTTGTCAAGCCTCTGCTTAAAGACCTCCAAAGCAGGAGACTCCGCCACACTCCTTGGCAGCAAATTCCCCTGTCAAACAGCTCTTACTGTCAGGAAGTTCTTCCTAATGTTTAGGTGGAATCTTCTTTCTTGTAGTTTGGATCCATTGCTCCGTGTCTGCTTCTCTGGAGCAGCAGAAAACAACCTTTCCCCAGCAACAAATTTTCATAAGCATTACCTGCTCTGATTGTGGAGGCATAGCTACTGTTGGTTGTTTATGCTCCATGAATTTGACCTTTCCTGAAGCTACCCAGGTTGGTGGCCATCACTGTCTCCTGTGGGAATGAGTTCCATTAGTTTATGCACTGTGTGGAGAAGTCCTCTCTTTTATTTATCTTCCAACCTTCAGGCATTTCAGCCAGTAAAAGTTTCCAAGTTCCAACATTGCCGAGAGGACAGAAGTGGATGATCCCAACTTCAGCCTGAGCTGCTCAGAGGGGTAGAGGACTCAGATCATACCAATGTTGGCAGCTGAATTCATGCCTCTTTATCCAAGCCTTTGGAAGACAGTGATGATATTCAGAAGTTTTTATTGCCTGGTTTCCGCCTCCCCCCCCCCAATCTTTGTTGCTGTTTTGCATTTTCAATGTGGAATTTTATAGCGTTCTCTACTATTTTATTCTTCTTCTGCGATGCTTAATATATGGCGCATCTCTTGCCCTGGGAGGTTTGGGCGAAGGGCAGACTAATAAATAAAGCAAAATAAATAAGATGTGAAACAGACATCCTCTATCTTTGCTTCATTGCATGCTGATGCCAGAAGTACTGCAAGACAACTTAAGCCTTGAGGCTGCCCATAGATTAGTTATAAAGCCCATTTATGCCCATGGATGTCACAAAAGTGGGCGCGCTTGCTTCCTCAATATTGACTGATTTGTAAATTATCTGAATGTGTCTTGCTGAGGAAGAGAGCTTGACTTGAAATGTCTTAGGATGGCTACACACTATACATTTAAAGTGCGTGTAAATGACATGACTTTCCCTAAAGAATCCTAGGATCCGTAGCTTGTTAAGGCTGCTGGGACCTGTAGGCCCAAAGAATCCCAGGATTTGGAGGGAGTCATGTAGGGCTTTTTAAAAAATGAATCAGATACAATTCTCCGCACCTTTGGGATTCACTTCTATTGGTTTTTATTTTGAGAGCTCAGCACAACACATCTACACTTCTCCCTTTTCCTCCTTCAATCCCATCTTCCTTTGTTTTTAAGTGAAATCACAAATCCTCCTGCAAACTAATAGGATGTCATCACTTAAATCCTAATGATGACCAATTACAACTAATTCCAGAATTACAGGAACTTTACTTTCTCCAGTATTGCTTTGCCCATATTTACAAGTTCACCCGGATTGATGCATATGTTCATTCAAGACCAGTGCTTGAAAGAGATGACGGTCAACATTCCCTGCACAGTGAGGCTCCTTCCTTTTTCTCAGCCACCTGGGAAAGAACATCCACCATCTACCCCAATGAAACTGCAGAATTGGATGGTGCAGCAGCCAGCTCATATGCTTTGAAGAAAAATCCCTTCCAATTTCCCTGGTTGCTAAGGGAGTTTCAGCTGTGGGGGGACACCCCTGCAGGAAAATCTGCTGTTTCCATTTATTCCCTTCATTAGAATTTAATTTATCTGCAGAAGAAAATATAAGCAGCAGGTGCAGCATTTTATAAATAAGTCCGTGTCCAATATATTTCAAGCAGCTTGCTGTTTTGGTGGCAAGTATGTTGTGCTTATTGCAGGTGTGCTGTTGTGCTTATTAATTTCTCTTGGGGGCAAGAGTGAAAGGTGTACATTATTTTTCTTCTGTGCTTTATTTCTCTGCATCTCTCTCTCTCTCTCTCTCTCTCTCTCTCTCTCTCTGTTTTCCTGCAAGTGAAGGCACACAAGAGTACCTGATAAAGGAGAACAGAAACATCAGTCCATTCTGGTTATATATTTTAGCCTCGTCTTCCTTTTGCTTTGGACGTAGGAAGATGTCACACTACCCTGGTCCATCTAGAGACTCACCTCCACGTAATGGATGGAGTCAGGAAGCCAAGGAGGACAGAAGACAGAGGAGAAGATGCAGATATTGCAGGGTTGCCATACATCTGGAATTTCCCGAACATAGTCAGGATTCTGCCATCTGAAACAGTGCCTGGGCTGAAATGTCCAGGAAAATCTGGACATATGGCAGCCCATGTCAGAAGAGTAGCTCAAAAGCCTTTTGGGGGGCAGAAAGCTCAACAACTTTGCCATCATACAACAACTTTGACCACAGCCATTATAGCTGTGCATGAGGGCACAGGGAGGATTAAATGCCCCCTTGCCCTGTCCCCATTGATGGGTTCTCCATAGGGAGTTCCCCCAGCCCTGTGCACATATAGGACACTGGCTTATACTCACCCAGACCACTGTGTAATCTATATTGACCAGCAATGGCTCTCTGTGGTTTCAGACAGGGGTATTCCTCAGCCCTTTCTAGACACACAGGGGAACGAGCCTAAGACCTTTTGCATGCAAAATGTTCTCCGCCACCAAGCTATTGTTCTCTCTAGGCAAATGCAGGTCTGGGAAGGCAAGATTGCCAGAGTAACATGTAGTTCTTCCGGCCCAAAGGCCCGCTGGCTTCAACACTTCACAGATCCAGTGTTCCTCCTTCTGTGCAGGAAACTAGGGCGATGAAACAATCTCTCCTGCAGGCGAAAAATAGAACTGGGTGACTATAGTGAAGTCTGCTTTCCCTCTGGCCTCTTGGCTGTCACCCTGTTTGAATTCCTTCCTTGGGAGAGGCTTACCCGATTCTGAACCTTTGAATGATCTAGCTTTTTGCAGTGGCTTTTTTCCAGTTCACATCCCTCCTCTGCTGGAGAAGGGGCTTCCTCCACCCTCCAAGCTGTAACATCTCCAATTACTCGCCAGGTGGACCGGGGAGCTATCATGCGAATCTCCGCACCTCTGCTCCAGTGCTACAGGGCAGGGCGTGGAGAAGCTCAGCGCAAAGGCACTGAGCCAGGAATACTGGCAGTAGATGTTATAATCAAGATGGGGAGGATTTGCTGCAGGGAAGATTACATGTCTGTGTAATCCTCATGTGATACATTTCTTGCCACAAAGGACAAGGATCACATTACATTTGAAGCGTATTGAAGACACATAGCTTCCCCCTCCCCCCAAAAAATAATCATGGAAACTGTTGTTTGTTAAGGGTGCTTGGAATTGTAGCTCTGAGAGGTAAACTACAGTTCCCAAGATTGGGGGGGGAGCTATGTGCCTTAAATATGCTTTAAATGTGTGGTGTGGATGTGACCAAGAATAGTTCCCTCCAGTGAGCTATCATTGCTTCAAGCAGATGTCTTGGTTCAGAAGTTACACTATCAGTCCGACCATAAGATATAATGAGGCATTCACTGGTGAGGTGCTAAAGGACAAAATCAGTGCCATTTTTCTAGAAAAAAGAGGTGCCAGAACTCATCATGAATTCCCTTCTTGTTCTGTGGAATATGCTGCCAAGGAGTGTGGTGGAGTCTCCTTCTTTGGAGGTCTTTAAGCAGAGGCTTGACAACCATATGTCAGGAGTGCCTTATGCCTTATGAGGAACGGCTAAGGGAGCTGGGCATGTTTAGCCTGGAGAAGAGGAGGTTAAGGGGTGATATGATAGCCATGTTCAAATATATAAAAGGATGTCACATAGAGGAGGGAGAAAGGTTGTTTTCTGCTGCGGCAGAGAAGCGGACACGGAGCAATGGATCCAAACTACAAGAAAGAAGATTCCACCTAAACATTAGGAAGAACTTCCTGACAGTAAGAGCTGTTCGACAGTGGAATTTGCTGCCAAGGAGTGTGGTGGAGTCTCCTTCTTTGGAGGTCTTTAAGCAGAGGCTTGAAAACCATATGTCAGGAGTGCTCTGATGGTGTTTCCTGCTTGGCAGGGGGTTGGACTCGATGGCCCTTGTGGTCTCTTCCAACTCTATGATTCTATGATTCTATGTTATAATGGCGCCCACCTGAGAGGTGCAGGAACTGAGTTCCAGCGAGGTCCGGCTGAAAAAAAAAGCCCTGGACCAATCTGTTGGTGCTTTGCAGCCTGCCCTGGACTCACTAAATTAGCCTGCTTCCCTCACGTGTGGTGGAGGACTATGTAAAAAGTGGCAGTAAGATTCAGCGTCTGGTCCAGTTGGCTTTCGTGCGCCATCTTGTCATTTACCTCAGGCGGCAAAATGTTTTGGGTTGTCAACTTAGCTGTGTCAGTTGAGCCAATATGGCAAGTGCTCTCTAGAGCTCCCTCATTCTCTGCTGCAGTACGTGTTTTCAATTGGTGGACTGAATCTTCCAAATGGGCCGCACACAGATCCAAGGTGGGCCGCACTCAAGGCACAACATCCTCTGCAAGTGGCCGGCATCAGAGAGCCTCTAGATTGCCCAGGTCTGTCGTCCATACAGTGAGCTATCATCTTCATAATAGCCAGTGTGGTGTAGTGGTTAAGAGCGGTAGACTCGTAATCTGGTGAGCTGGATTCGCGTCCCCGCTCCTCCACATGCAGCTGCTGGGTGACCTTGGGCTGGTCACACTTCTCTGAAGTCTCTCAGCCCCACTTACCTCACAGAGTATTTGTTGTGGGGGAGGAAGGGAAAGAAGAACATTAGTCGCTTTGAGACTCCTTCGGGTAGTGATAAAGCGAGATATCAAATCCAAACTCCTCCTCCTCCTCCTCCTCCTCCTCCTCCTCCTCCTCCTCCTCTTCTTCTTCTTCTTCTTCTTCTTCCTCTTCTCTTCTTCTCTTCTTCATCTGCCTGCTGAACTTCATTCTTTGGCTTCTGCCAGTGGCGGAAGACTACCTGAGCTGGGAAACATACTCTTTAGTTTTGAAATTCAGGTGTGGCCACTCAAAGTCCTAGGCTGATCCTGCTGATATGGAAGCAAAACATCATTGCAAATCGCCACTGTCAAAACCTTCCAGAAGTGTTTCAGGGGAGAGTGGACATGTGGCCGCAATTTTTTCCTCTTGGAAAAAGCAACAAAGAACAAAATTTCTGGCAGAGATCGCTCACTAATCATCACGTATCAGCAGGAACATTATAAAAGGAATCGCCTGGAAGGAGGAAGTTGGTCTCTGAACTTCATAACCTCACAGGAAGATAATGTCCCCCTCCTCCTTCCAGGAACTTTGCCATAGATTTTGTCACAGTCTATGTGTAAGCGCTTGGCGGAGGAAAAGGATCTGAGCTTTTTATATATCTGATCACTGAGAAAATGGAAGAGCAGAACCTTCTGTTTATATTTCCAGAACTTCTCCCAGACACAAGTCTGTTTTCCTCTGATTTGGCCTGGATCATGTCACGCACTGGGGCGTACTATCCCAGTGGCAATGGGCAGATGATTCTATTTGTGCCTGGAAGAACAGGAGGAAAAGCCCCTTCTATGTTTTGTGCTTCATTTTCTGACCCTGAATCTTCAATGCTGTTGTTAAAGGCAGTCATGATGTCTGGGGTGTTCCTGCCCCCCATGCAATTGGCAACCTTTTCCCACTGCGTAGCAGCAATAGCAAATGTGCACCTTGACGAGTTTGCTAAGAATTCAGTCTTATGTTAGAACTGTGCTAGGGGCTGAAGATTGTCAGGAGCCAAGAAATGGAGTCAGAACTGGAGAAGAAGCCATGAGTAGCGAGGGGGGAGAAATTCAATTTCGTTCTCGTTCACAAGTAAACCTGCCTGATTCTCACTTTCCAAAACAATAAGAGGTGAAAAATAAACATTGCTCAAAATTTGCTTTTCTCTGAATTTTGTAATACAGTTCTTTGGCCAGGTAACGTGCACAGAAATGCATGTATTAGGGTAAAGTGCCCATAACAAATGCACATATTAGTGAAAATAATATGCATTATGTTAAGGAAAGTTGCTTTGAATATAGAAATGTGCAAGTAAGAAGAAATTTGCAATAAAATGCCGGTGAATTTTCACGAGGACTTTTTAAAGCAGGGAAGGCTGTCACAAACTGGTGTGGAAATTGTGAGGAACTGAACTTAAGATTGGGGAAATAAGAAAGGGGGAGAATTCAATAGAGTCAGAGTCACCCACCCTTAACTGTTACTCGGGGCAACAGAACAGCCAGGCTCAGAAGGGAAACTAGAGAGCAAGACCAGAGAACATGCCAGGAGTCAGGGCTGAGGAGCAAGCCCAGAATTGCAATGCACAATTCAGCTCAGCGAGACCTTGTTGCTCAAGCAAAGCTCCCCTGGAAAAGGAAGTTCACCTAAACTCTTTCCTGTCCCAAGGGGTGCCAATGAGTGGGTGGAGCCTGAGTGGGTGGAGTCAAGCCAGATCTGGAAGGCTCTGCCCTGAGAGATGCAGTTACACACCTCACCACATGGAGCCCCCAGAGGGTTACAAAAGGCAAGGAGAACCAAAAAAACAGGGGCCCTTCCAACTCTAGAATTCTATGATTCTATACTGCACATCTCGCAATCATGTATCCTGCCATGGGTTCACTGGCTTGGTGAATGGAAGGTTGAAAAGGAAATAAATACTAATATAAAGAAGCAAGAGGAACAGGAACAGGTGGACACTTGATGCATTGCTGGAAAAAACAGATGTGTATCTGCAAAACAGTTGCTGAAAGCAGATATGGATTTGCATAAAATTTGCACAGGCTGATTTACAGGTGCAAATACAGTGGACACTCGGGTTGCGAATGTCATCTGTGCAGGATGCACGTTCGCAACCCGCAGCATCCGCAACCCGTAGCGGCGCATCTGCGCACGCGTGGGTTGCAATTCAGCGCTTCTGCGCATGCACAAAGCGTGATTTAGCGCTTCTGCACGCGTGCAACCGCCGAAACCCGGGAGTATCCCATTCCGGTACTTCCGGCTTTCGGCAGTCCACAACCTGAAGCATCTGTAACCCGAGGTATGACTGTATATATTTTGAAACTTGCTACAGTTTAAATGGAAATTCAACACATCTTGCCACCGTTGGGAAGACCATGACCTGGTGCCAAGTGTTACCTGCCCAGGAGAAAGCTGTGGGTGGGTATATTCACGGTACCTGCTTGCCCAGGAGGCTCCCAAATGACTGCCAGACAGGTGGATGGTGGCAAGCTACAGTGTAGTGTTGTTGTTGTTTAGTCGTTTAGTCGTGTCCGACTCTTCGTGACCCCATGGACCAGACCATGCCAGGCACTCCTGTCTTCCACTGCCTCCCGCAGTTTGGTCAGACTCATGTTTGTAGTTTCGAGAACACTGTCCAACCATCTCGTCCTCTCTACAGTGTAGTAGGAAGTCATAATTCCAGTTGTGGGGCTGCACCCCATGGTGGACAGGTTCCCCCCAAAAAATTTCCTCAAACCTAGCAACCTCTGAAGCAAACAATTCACTTCCAAAGACCAAATTCTATTTGATCATTTTGGGGGAAATAACAGATTCCCTGCAGCTCTTATGAGTGGCTCGTTCTAGAGGCTAAGTTAATCAAAAGAATGAGCAGGCAACCAAATCTCGGTGTGTATGTGTTTGTAAGCTGTACAAGTGAATAAACAAAGCAATGAACACCATTAGCCTACGGCCCGAATGGAATGGCTGGCTGCCATCAATTCTTTTTGAAGGTGGCTTCCACTTCCTGTTGGAACCTCTCCCACTTTGTTACAGCGCCAATCCATTGGATTGGTTATATTAATTAAGGCGAAAATAATTTAGCTAGTCTGGGAAGGACCGGCTTGCTCAGCATGGAGTCAGCTTCTGCTAATTTCCTATGAAATCCACGTTACGCGTTCTTTGGGCCCAATTGCACCAGATACCACCTAACGTTCCGGCCCAATTCAAGCTGCTAGGGTTGGCCTTCAAAACTCTAAGCAATCTGGATCCTGAAAACCTTAGAACAAGTGCTGGTGAAAGGTCATTGGGCATTTCCATTTACTGGTATGCAAGTGCTCTGCGAGTCTCTTTTTCGGACGAATTAAAATCCATGAAACGAATCTGTTAATAGATTGCCAAATGACTAAATCAGGAAGGAGTTTCATTTTTAGCCCGGATGTTTAACAATAGCAACTTCCCCATCCCAAATTACCGACCATCCAAGTGTTCCTATTTTCCAGCGACGTCCCTGATTTAGAGAAGCCATCCCAGTTTCTGATTTGATCCCGGAATATCCCACTGTTCCTTAAGATGTCCCTATTTTCATTGAGAAACGTTGGAGGGTATGGCAGGATGTCCCTATTTTCATTGAGGAACATTGGAGGGTACAGAGTTATCTGACCCCCAAGCCATCTGAAAGCAATCCTGTATATGGAAGTTTTTGAATGTTTAATGTTTTCTTATGTTTTTGTATATGTTGGAAGCTGGCCCGAGTAGCTGGGGCAACCCAGTAAGATGTGTGGGGTGCAAATAGTCACATTATCATTATGGAATGGGACGTCCCTGTTTTCATCGGAGAAAGGTTGAATGGTATGAAATTAGCCCTATTCAGGCTTTACTGAAAATGGAAAATCCACACAGGAACAGAGGAAACTGCTATATACTGAGTCAAACCATTGATCTATCTAGCTCAATATTTTCTACAGTCCTTGGCAGCGAATCTGCAAGATTTCAGGCCCCACCCTTGAGGTGCCAGAGACTGAACTTAGGACCTTTCACATGCAGAATAGATGCTCTACCAATCAGGAGTGGAAGGATGAGCATGCTAGCTTCACATTTCTATCCCTATTGCCCTCCACAAGTTCAAGGACACTGTCTGAAGTGAGGAGGCTGCCTGCTTGTACTGGTGTAGACAGTGGCGGAGGAAGCTGGTTGGGCACCTGGGGCCCTCCATAGGTACAGGGCAAGGGCAGGGCACACTGCAGGGCCTCCACAGTCTGCCTGCCTCCTCCCAGTCAGCCACCCTACAGCTGGCAGGGGAGGCAGCGGGCGGACGGTTTGGGCAACGTGGAGCCTGCGCGCGCCCAAGCCACTGTGTTTCTTCCAGAAGAGACATGAGGCTCGGGTGCGCTGCAGGCCCCACGGTGAGTGCCGCCTGGCATCTTGTCACCCCCCTCAGTGGTGTGACCTGGGGCAGCCCGCACACACTGCACATCCCTTCCTCCGCCCCTGGGTGTAGATTCCCTGCAAAATGCAAAATTCTGATTTTGCAGGGTCCTACATCAAGGGTGGCGCTGTGGGTTAAACCACAGAGCCTAGGACTTGCTGATTAGAAGGTCGGCGGTTCGAATCCCCGTGATGGGGTGAACTCCCGTTGCTCGGTGCCTGCTCCTGCCAACCTAGCAGTTCGGAAGCACATCAAAGTGCAAGTAGATAAATAGGTACCGCTCCAGCGGGAAGGTAAACGGTGTTTCCGTAGGCTGCTCTGGTTCGCCAGAAGCGGCTTAGTCATGCTGGCCACATGACCCGGAAGCTGTACACCGGCTCCCTCGGCCAATAAAGCGAGATGAGCGCCGCAACCCCAGAGTCGGCCACAACTGGACCTAATGGTCGAGGGTCACTCTACTTTACCTATACATCAAGGGGAAGCCTCAAGGATGCAAGAACTAAGAGGTTTCCTTGCTTCAGTCAATCTATGGAGGACAGAGGAGCAGAGTCTAAGGAAAGAGTATGGAGTTGGACTTTTCCCCCTCGTGGTACGAACTCAAGAGAGATCTGGACAGCTATTTGGTAAGAAGGTCGGCTACGAACATTCGCTTCCTAGAAGGTTTGCTGCTTTCAGTGTTGATTCCCCTGTGACATTTATTAGATCGAGTCTACTTTGTTCTTTTGTCGTTTGTTCTTTTGTTTTTTTAATTGCAGCTTTTAGTGGTTAGTGGCTTTTTGTTTTTTAAAATATGCTCCACGTCGCCTTAGCACTCCTGCTGAGTGGGAACGTGACTCGCCACTGCTGCGGAAGGATGGATGGATAAATAAATAAATAAATACCATTTTCTAAGAAATGAGATTGCACTGAAACAACCGAATGAGCCTCAGGCACCACATCTGCAGCATGGGGTATAATATGCTGACCTATCGTACATCTATCATGTTCTAAGCCGGGGTGTAAACAGCAACAGGATTCCAACAGCCCCAAGAGCGTAAAAGTACTACTACTACTACTACTACTACTACTACTACTACTACTACTAATAATAATAATAATAATAATGTTTATTGCCTTCTAAAGTACCATCTCTTTTTTAAAAAAATAATTTTTATTTGATTTTTTAACAATATAAACTTATAACAAAATCAATTAAAAATCCACATAAGGCAATTACTCTGAATCTCATACAGTGGTGCCTCGCAAGACGAAAAGAATCCGTTCTGTGATTCTCTTCATCTAGCGGTTTTTTCGTCTTGCGAAGCAAGCCCATTGAAGGATTAGCGGATTAGCGCTATTAGCGGCTTTTAGCGGCTTATCTGCTGATCGGATCAGATGATAAGCGGCTTAGCGGCTTAGAAAAGGGGGGGGAGGGAAAAAAACCAGCAGGAACTCGCAAGACATTGCCGTCTTGCGAAGCAAGCCCATAGGAAATTTGTTTTGCGAAGCACCTCCAAAACGGAAAACTCTTTCGTCTAGCGAGTTTTCCGTCTTGCGAGGCATTCGTCTTGCGGGGCACCACTGTAATTCCCTCCCATCCATGCGTCCTAATGTCAATATTTACATCTGCATATCAGTCGTTATCCACTTATTTTTTTATCCATCTAAGTTGTCCATTGTCTTTGTTTCCTTACAAGTGAGATTAAATTCCTGCAAATAAAAATAAAAATAATTTATTTATTTATTTATTTATTTATTTATTTATTTAATCTGCTTACAAAGGTCTCCTAAATAAATTATAATTTTTTCCTTTTCTTTTTTAAAGTTGTTGTCTTCTTGGTCCCTGAGCTTTCCAGTTAACTAAAGCACCATCTCAAGGCAGTTTACATATAAGTTACGGTCAACCCCCCATTTATACACATTCAATATGTGGACAACTGAGCACACATGCATTCCAAATCCAGACGTGACCCAAAATTGTCACAAAAAGGGGCAGTAGAATGGGGTGTTTGCAAGCTTTTTCAATGGTGGTTCAAATATAGTAAAAGTAAAGTAAAGGGACCCCTGACCATTAGGTCAAGTCGTGGCCAACTCTGGGGTTGCGGCGCTCATCTCGCTTTATTGGCCGAGGGAGCCGGCATACAGCTTCTGGGTCATGTGGCCAGCATGACTAAGCTGCTTTTGGTGAACCAGAGCAGCACACGGAAACACCGTTTACCTTCCTGCTGGAGCGGTACCTATTTATCTACTTGCACTTTGATGTGCTTTCGAACTGCTAGGTTGGCAGGAGCAGGGACCGAGCAACGGGAGCTCACCCCGTCACGGGGATTCGAACTGCCAACCTTCTGATCAGCAAGTCAGGTGTTAAAGGCTAAGGTGAAGAGGTGCTTCTTAACAAAAACAACAACCACAACATCATATGAGGCCTCAAGCCCTGTCACAAATGGCTCTGCCCAGGAACAGATCTGCCACCTCAGAGAGCCGATCTGCCGCCTGTGATCAAAATGGGTGTGCAGGTCCTTTGGTTCATCATCCCGTCAAGCAGATCAAAAAGAAAGGGGGAAAGACCTTTATTGAGCACTTCTTGAAAGAGACTGTGAAGTCGCTTATCCAGAGTTGCATCAGTGAATATGTATGAGATGATGCTTCTTCAGAACATAGGTTTTTTGTAATACAGTGGTACCTCGGGTTAAGTACTTAATTTGTTCCGGAGGTCTGTTCTTAACACTTTAGCTAATGGGGCCTCCTCCTGCTGCTGCACCGCCGGAGCACAATTTCTGTTCTCATCCTGAAGCAAAGTTCTTAACCTGAAGCACTATTTCTCAGTTAGCGGAGTCTGTAACCTGAAGCGTATGTAACCTGAAGCGTATAGGTACCACTGTAATAATAACAATAATAATACTTTGTCCCTGCAGCAGGCTCAGTGAGAATCACCCTCCTGCATGCCTGCCCCACCAGAACCAGGGCCGTCTTAAGCATATCCGGCGCTGTGGTGCAAAACTCCCTCTGGCCTCCCCATTTCCCAGAGTTTTTTAGGGAGGACGGCACTGCCGGTGGGGCAGGAGGCGGGCAGCAGCTGGAGTGCAGCTCCTCCAGCGGGGAAGAAGCAGAGGCTGGACATTTCTGGCTCAGCTGGCCATTTCGTGCAGCAGTGGACACTGCAGACGGAGGCCCCGGGCACAGTGCTGCTTCAGTGCGGCACAGTGGAGGCAGGTGAGTGCGGCAAGCTGATGCCGGGAGGCGCCACATCCAGCTTCCGCCTCTTCCCTGGCGCCCTCCAGAACTTGGCGCCCTGGCACCCCGCGCCACTAGCCTCTATGGGTAAGACGGCCCTGACCAGAACAGCCTCCCAAGCTCCCCGCAGTGCCCCCTCCAACATACCAGACCAGAGAGAGTTCTCTTTACGTTTCTCTTGTAAGTCTTGGAAGTGCTGGAAATTGGGTCTGGTTTCAACCTTCATCAGGCCAGGTTGAGAAAGGTCTTGAGCTTGATAGTATTTAAACCCCCTTGCTGGCTGAGCCAGCATTTTACAGTAGAACGTGCCATTCCCCGAGGCTGCTTCCTTTAGTCCTGATCCCCTTCGCTTCCTCACTGCTGGCTCAGCATTCAGACCGCAGCAACATCACACACACACACACACACACACATATCTTTGGAAGTGCAAATAGGACGGCCATTTCAAAGCACGACGTACTCCACAGAGCCGTCGGGAGGCAAGAATTGGGGGGGGGGGAGAGATTATTTTTTGCACGGCAAAAATATCAAAAGAAATGATAAATAATGTTAATAGCACAGAGCCGGGTACCACAGGCTTTTCTGCCCGCTTTCCGCCATTGGTGCATGGGCACATGCATGCGCATGGCCGTGCATACGTGTAACAGAGAGACTCGTCTTCATAATTCATAGCCTGCTTGTGAAAAGGGGGGGGAGTCATAATGGCAGAGTGTAATATGTCAAGCATCTATAATTCATAGTCCTGGGATCACACAGCAGCCGTGCAGCTCAGCTTCACGCGGCAGAGTGAAATGTTTGTAATCAATCTACAAAAAAAGAGAGAGAGAAAGAAAGAGAGAGCTTAAGACAACGCAGCAGCTGGGAGGCAATAAATATGAAACAGAACTGGCCAGGTTTACTCAGGTGAAGGTATTGCCTTGAGCCTCCAAGGAGGCCTGTTGACAGTCACAATCTCTAATCAATAGGATTAGAGTAACCAAAGCAGGGCTCAGCGCAGTGAGAACTGTGATGACCCATTTTGAAAAACAGAGATGGAAGTTCTGTCTAAATCTATACCATAGACCAGGGATGGGGCACAAATGTTCCCCCCCCCCGAGGCTTTTCCCTCTGTCCCTGTGAATTCTCTGCAGACCACACCCCTGTCCAACCCGGCTTTCACACCCCAAGTGTTTTTGCCTGGCTGGAACGTGTCCTTGAACTCTGAACATGCCTCTTGCTTGCCTTAGATGCAAGATAAGAATAGAAGAAGAGGAGGAGGAGGAGGAGGAGTTTGGATTTGATATCCCACTTTATCACTAACCAAAGGAGTCTCAAAGCGGCTAACATTCTCCTTTCCCTTCCTCCCCCACAACAAACACTCGGTGAGGTGAGTGGGGCTGAGAGACTTCAGAGAAGTGTGACTGGCCCAAGGTCACCCAGCAGCTGCATGTGGAGGAGCGGAGATGCAAACCCGGTTCACCAGATTATGAGTCTACTGCTCTTAACCACTACACCACACTGGCTCTCTATTATAGAATAGAGTAGAATAGAATACAACCACAAGGATCATTTAGCACCACTCTGTGCAGTACAGGAATATTTTCCCCAATGCAGGGATCGAATTCACAACCCTGGGATTAAGGGTCTCATGTTCTACTGATTAAGCTTGTGACTTTACATCCCTTGCTGCACCCACTTTTGGCTCAGGCCCCACTCACCCCTGCCATGTGTTTTCCCAATGACAATTGGGAACACGACAGTTTAGACAATGGGATATAGATTTGTGGTGTAAAGAGTGCCCTCTTGCTTGAGTTAAAAAAACAGAATCATAGAGTTGAAAAAGAGACCACAAGGGTCATCCAGTCCAACCCTCTCTGAAATGCGGGCATCTTTTGCCCAACTTGGGGTTCGAACCCCCGACCCTGAGATTAAGAACCTCATGCTCTACCAGCGGAGCTAAGCTGCCCTTCACTTTTCTGCAACAATGTTAAGATTATTCTGTGTGCATGGGATGTTGGAGAGATAATTGAGCATTATGGATGTACGAGGCGGCAATTCCGCCATCCTCCTAATACCAGAAGCAGCAGGCACACAGAGAAACTGGTTGGCAGAATTTTCAGGAAAAACGACAGAGTAGGACTTTCCCACCAAGCATAGAATCATGGCAAAAAAGTCACAAAAATGCAACACCATCAATATTAGTAGTAGTAGTAGTAGTAGTAGTAGTAGTAGTAGTAGTAGTAGTATCCCGCCCATCTGTCTCGGTTGCCCCAGCCACTCTGTGCAACTTCCAACGCATATAAAAACATAATAAAACATTAACACTAAAAAAAAAAAGTTCCTTATACAAGGCCCCCTTCAGATGTGTTCTAAAGGTTGTATAGTTACTTATCTTCTTGGCTCGGGGCGTCTCCTAACTCCATACCCTCCAACATTTCTCCAATGAAAATTGGAATTAAAAAATGCCAATTCTGAAAAATGAATTGGATTTAGCAAAGGTTCAGGGCTCATTTGTGTTAATTCCTTCTGGGGTGGGGGAGGGGAATCCATTTGCAACCTCTATTGACCCAGAAATTTGTGCGAGTTCCGCATTGAAATTTCAAGCGACGAATGTTGAGGTGGTCTTTCGGCATACCGTTCTTCCCCGCCGTTTAAAATGTAGCACAACGTGGTGGTATATCAAAAGCCACAGTTCCGTGACACAACAGGTAATTCAGTGTGGAAGGAATCTGTTTATCTACAAATTTCATAAAATTTAAACACTGCTTGATTGTAAAAACAAACCAACACTCCTTAAATCAAAATGTTAGATTTTGGGACGGGAATGCTAGCATTATAATTAGAAAAACCAACACAATGTTCCCTGTGTCTGAACGCACCCATAGTGCCATTCTGAGTGCATTGCTGGAAAAGAAACAAGTATGACTGCCATGAAAAGTGCAATTTTTTTTTTACTCCAACAACACGCAGTAAACAACCCCAAACCTGTCTGCTGGGCTATTTGAGGGAGTACTATGGCAAGAAAGAAAGAAAGAAAGAAAGAAAGAAAGAAAGAAAGAAAGAAAGAAAGAAAGAAAGAAAGAAAGAATTTTGTGTGTCAGGGGGTGTCCCCTGTAGCAAACCTCTCTGCCCCTCTAAAAACATGTGTTTCTTTCCTGCACCCCTCTGAAAACTGCCCCAATCCCCACCCCACTCCTCTTTCACAGCTTCCAACTGGCCCCTGGAAATAGGAAGGCAAATGTGGCAGGTTGCTAGTTTAGGCCCCACCAGGATCTACCTGAAATTACCTTTCTTTTTTTAAAAAAATAAAAAATAAAAATCCTAACACACAGCACTTGGCATGGATTTGCAAATGGGTACAGAATTACAACAAGAGTTTCAGGAGATTGAGAGCGAAATGGCTTCCCGCCTCCACAAACGTGGAATAAAGGCCCTTTATTTTCTGCTGCACCAAAGCGAGTTTGTTTTTAAGAAGGGTTTGAATAACCAGACGTTTGGATGAGCAGCAGTGCAGTTTACATCCACGTGCGAAGCAAACAGAGTGCAGATTAAGCGGCTCACGAGGACTGGATAACAGGAAACAGAAAAAGAAAATAATAAAGAGGCCAGAGGAAAAATGCCCAAACTCCTTTTTTTAAAAAATGGATATTTTTTTAAAAAATGGGTTTTGTTCTTATTCTTTGAATCCTACCCTTCCTCCCAGAAGCTGAACCTAGGGTAGGACACAAAGGGTTAAGATTTTTTTATGGTTGATGTTGTATTGTGCTTTTAATATTTTGTTGGGAGCCATTCCGAGTGGCTGGGGCAACCCTGTTAGGTGGGCATCATCATCATCATCATCATCATCATCATCATCATAATATGCATCGAATGAATAGCCAAATCCCATCCAGGGAACTTGTGGGAGACCAGGAGACCTTGAACCTGCCTCTCGGATTCTAATCAATATGCTGGCACTAGGTTTTTAAATCCCTCCCCCCAAACACACACACACACACACACACACACACACACACACACACACACACACACCCTTAAAACAATTCTATGATGTGGTGGGGTAACAGAACTTTTCAGAAAATAGGAAACAAAACAGCCACGTCAGATCCCAAGCAGTGAGGGCAAGCTGTGAGGGGTTTGAGGGGGAGAGCACTGCTGTTTTCATATATTAAAAAATTGTCCTTTCCCCGCCATCTGCCTAGAAAAGAAGGATCTTGCAAAACACGCAGTGCTCCTCTCTTAGGCGGCCGTGGGCAGGCGGAGTGCTCCTCTCTTCGAGGACGGTGGGTACTTTTTTGAAAGTAGCCGTGTAATAATACACAAACCACTGATGATGTCAGCTTGTTATTGACTTTCCAAGTCTGAATGACTGAGCAAAGGAGAGGGGGGTGGGGTGGAATCAATCTATTGCAGGCGGAGGAGGCCGGCCAAGCGAAAATGAGCTCTCAAGGTTGCGCCGGGGAGGGTGGAGGATGGGCAGCGAAGCTCCTCTCCCTACAGCTTCCCCTGCTTGCTGCTGCTGCTGTAGCTGCCGAGAGATTGCCTTTGAAAGGGGCTGTGGGGGAAGGGAGGCGGACTGGGGGAGGGGGGAATCAATGACAGCCCCAGAATAGGCTGCTGGGGGTGTGGGAGGGGGAAGCCCTCCAGGATTCGGAGAGGCTGACATTTTGTGCAAAGCTCCTCGGATGCAAAATAAAATAAAATACAAGCACATACAGGGAGAGCTTTGTGGCTGGGAGGGAGGCAAGTTGAAGGCCGTGGCCCGGGGAGCAAGGCGGCCGGGAGAAATGGCAGGGGCTTGCTGTGTGGTCCTTGCCGCCGCCAGGTGTTTTTCCTCCGACAAAGGCCTTAATTCTTTCCGGTGTCTAGGGAGTTTGGTTCCACCACCTCAACCTCAAAAAAAGGAAGCAGGGCAATGCTGTTGTTTTGATGGTTGTGTTCGAGCTGGAAAGCAGTTCTTGTTGTTGTTTAGTCGTCTAGTTGTGTCCGACTCTTCGTGACCCCATGGACCAGAGCACGCCAGGCACTCCTGTCTTCCACTGCCTCCCACAATTTGGTCAAACTCATGCTAGTAGCTTCGAGAACACTGTTCAACCATCTCGTCCTCTGTCGTCCCCTTCTCCTTGTGCCCTCAATCTTTCCCAACAGCAGGGTCTTTTCCAGGGAGTCTTCTCTTCTCATGAGGTGGCCAGAGTATTGGAGCCTCAGCTTCACAATCTGTCCTTCCAGTGAGCACTCAGGGCTGATTTCCTTTAGAATGGAGAGGTTTGATCTTCTTGCAGTCCATGGGACTCTCAAGAGTCTCCTCCAACACCATAATTCAAAAGCATCAATTCTTCGGCGATCAGCCTTCTTTATGGTCCAGCTCTCACTTCCATACATCACTACTGGGAAAACCATAGCTTTACAGCATTGGACTTTCCTTTCGCTTCAAGGCATATCCACAACTGAGCAACCTTTCAGCTTTGGCCCAGCCGCTTCATCAGCTCTGAATCTACTTGTACTTGTCCTCCGCTCTTCCTCAGTAGCATGTTGGACGCCTTCCGACCTGAGGGGCTCATCTTCCAGCATCATAACTTTTATATGCCTGTTGTCTTTGTCCATGGAGTTTTCTTGGCAGGGATACTGGAGTGGCTTGCCGGTTCCTGCTCCAGGTGGATCACATTTGGTCAAAACTCTCCACTATGACCTGTCCATCTTGGGTGGCCCTGCACGGCATAGCTCATAGCTTCTCTGAGTTATTCAAGCCCTTTCGCCATGGCAAGGCAGTGATCCATGAAGGGGACTGGAAAGCAGGCAAGGGTGCAAAACCAAAGGTTGTATGCCCTGATTTCCTTCCTCTCACCTTTTCTGGTCCTGCAAAGCAAAGGGACCGAGATCAGGGGAAAGGTCAAGGATTTACCGTTCCTGGCGGGTTCCCAGCAGAAAAGGAGCTTCCCCAGACCTTCCTCTCTTTTGGAGAAGGAGAATTAGCTGGATGGCATCCAGGTCTCCAGTGCAGGGCCTAGTCTTGCATGCAACCTGCGAGGTCAAAGGGCACAGGATTTGGGGGCGCCTGTGGCTGGATTGCCTGGCCTTTTTAGAAACAGTGGGGTGCAGTGGTTAAAGGGATAGACTAGGGGAGACCTGGGAGACCAGAGTTCAATTCCATGAACCATGAAGCTCACCGGGTGACGTTGGGCCAGTCACTGTCTCTCTGCTCACAATGAATTTACTTATAAATGTATTTCCTACAGCGACGTATCGTAAAATGCCAGGGTGGCGTGCAATGTTTAAAGGCGAAACACAATTTATTTATAAAAATGTGGATAACCGGTAAGGTGGCCGGCTGATCAATAATGAAAATTGAATAGTTGCAAAGGCCTGTCGTTATAAAAAAGGTCTTCAAGAGTAAAAAACCAAAACAAAACAAAACAGGAAGCAATGAGGGTGCCTGCCGAATCTCTGCTAAATGCCCGGTCAGTCAGGCATCTGTAACATAAAGGTAAAGGTAAAGGGACCCCTGACCATTAGGTCCAGTCGTGGCAGACTCTGGGGTTGTGGCGCTCATCTCACTTTACTGGCCGAGGGAGCTGGCGTTTGTCTGCAGACAGTTATTCTGGGTCATGTGGCCAGCATGACTAAGCCGCTTCTGGTGAACCAGAGCAGCACATGGAAATGCCGTTTACCTTCCCACCGGAGCGGTACCTATTTATCTACTTGCACTTTGTGCTTTCGAACTGCTAGGTTGGCAGGAGCAGGAACCGAGCAATGGGAGCTCACCCCGTCGCGGGGATTTGAACCGCCGACCTTCTGATCGGCAAGTCCTAGGCTCTGTGGTTTGGCAGAGGGAGAAGCATTTATACCACCCAAAACTCTTTCATGGAAAGGTGGGGTATCAATGCCTTGACACTGGGGTTGACGGAAACCGAGTGCCCAGCAATGGTTCTGATTCCTGTTTGCTCCTGGCAGAGACGTGCTCTGTGGAGTTTACAAGGTGGGCCCAAGTCTTAGGAACCCCCTTTCTTGCACCCCTGACATTACTGCACCTCAGCACAGACTTATATAGGATTCCATTGGAGAGGGCCTTCTCTGTGGCAGCCCCTAAGTTGCAGAATTCATTCCCTACAGAGATGTATCTGGCTTCGGCACCCTACAGCTTTCTGCAAATGCTGAAGACGCAGCTCTTTACGTGACCTTTGACACCAGAGACATATATTTTCAGACCCCACCCTTTTCCTGTGACCAAAATCTGTTCATAGCAGTTTTTAATTCTGAATTTTGAATTGCGGCAAACTGCATAGTCTGCTCTTCATTCAGTTCCCACAAGAACCCTGTGAGGTAGGTTTGGCTGAGCAGTAGGGGGGTTTGAGAGCACATTTGGAAACAAAAGAAACCAAGGCGAGTGCCACAAAATGCCCATTTCGCGGTAGAAAAACCTCAGGTGTTCTGATCCTCACCCACTCGACAAAAACTCAGGGAAGTCACCTTCCCACCCCCACCCCCCAAAAAACATGAAACAGCCCGTCAACTAAACAACCAGGGGGAAAGATCCTGAATTAAAATAAAAATCTGAGAAGGATCTAGGATTTTCTCTGGTTGCAAAGACCTGTCCTATGCTTTGACTTTAACTTGAATGTTACTCGCAGAGAACAAAACATTTCCCAAGAACATTCCAAGGACCTGGCGCATTTGTTACTGCAGACACAACATTGCTTCTTTTCTCTCTGCTCTTGTTACTTCCTCTCAACAGCAGAGGGGTGGAAGGCATGGAAATCTGCATTGTCACTGGGTATTTCCTTCCTTGCTCCTTTAGAGCAATTTGCAAGAAAAGCAGACGTTCTGGAGTTCTGCATCAATTCAGATCTGTAGAGATTTGGTGGAATTTGACTGAATGTGGCAGTTTATTTTATTTATTTATTTAGAACATTTGTACCCTGCTGTTCAGCCAAAAAAAGACTCCCAGAGTGACTGAAATAAAATCAAAACAAGAATCTCCCTGCCCACAGCCCAAAAACAAAACAAAACAAAACCCACAACACACAAGGGAAAGGGGACAAGAAGGGAAGAGGGAAATTAAAATCGAAACTCGGGTGCCAATTTCTAGACAGTTGAAAAGCAACCATACAAACATAATTAAAAACATCATAAATACAGATTGTATTTATATTTATATACAATATATGCATATATATATATTTATATTTTACACACACACACACAGAACAAATATCATTAGATTCACCAAAACTTTCTAATGTTTCTTTACCAGCAGTTAATGGCCAAATGTCAAAAAACTGAAACCACATCCATAGTAGGAAACCGACTCTCTAAAACCTGGCATCATTTGATAATGGAGAAACACTGACTAATTAAATGTTATCATTTAATTCGATTTATTTATTTTTATATTTAACATAAATGTTGATTAATTGAGTTAAAATCATTTATATCCCACTCTTCTGCCTAAGGAGATCAGAGCAGGGTACGTTAAAAACAGTAATAATAATAATAATAATAATAATAATAATAATAATAATAATAATAATATGATGAAAGCACTCCCTAAATATCACATGTCTGAGCATGTATGCTTAAACATATTTTTTTTAGCAGCTGATGAAAACTGTACAGCAAAAGCCTAATATCAATGGGCAGGGAGTTCCAAAGTATACATGCTGCCACACTGGAGAACAGATTTCTTGCAACTGCAATTCATTTAATTGTTGTTGGAATTTTAAAAAAATCAGTGAAACCATATAAACTTCCTGATAACAAGGATGACAAAAAGAGCAGTGAAGGATTCATCAGTGCACGAGTAGGGAAGTCATTCGCACAACCAAAGGCTGGGTTAAGCATGCAGGGATGATGTGCCAGCCACCCATTGGAAGTGACCTCAAACAATTTCACCACTTATATACCCAACTGTTCACAGCACCCTGCAGGAAAGGGCACCCCATCTATGCCAACAGGAAGTCTGCGATGAACAAGGTCAGAATCAGGCCACCTAACCTTTGGCATTCCCTCTTTGTTACATAGCAGCAGCTTTCCATCATCTCTTTGGCGCCTGTTTAAGACATTCTATCCATAGCTGTCAGCCGTCCCTTATTTGGTGGGAAAGTCCCTTATCCCAGCGCCGTGTCCCGCTGCTGTCCCTTATTGATGATGTCCCTTAAATTTCCCGGGTTTCAAAGGAAGCAGCTCCTTTCCCTCCCTCCCTGCCGGCCAGGGAGGAGGGAGGCTCCAACTGTGTTGCTTGGCTGCTTTGCTCACCCAATAAGGAGTCTAAGAACGACTGGGGGGTGGAGCTTGCATGCCTTGTGCCCGGCCGCATTGCCTGGGGACCGGCCTTTGCTCAGCGCTTCCCAGCGGAGAGGTGATGGTGGTTTTCCTTGCTGCATCCCCTTTGCCGGGTTGCTGCGCTGTGGGAACCACCGCTTGAAGCTTCGTTTGGTTGCTGGCTGGGCTTTCTGCCTTTGGCTCGGAGGGGCTCAGAAGTTGAACATACCTGTGCCCGGGAAATCCCTTATTTGGGCAGCTGATCCCTTATTTTCGAGGCTGCTGGTCCCTTATTTTCAAATCTTTAAGTTGACAGCTATGGTTCTATCCCCGACAAGTTGTTTATTTATTTATTCCATATATATGCCACCTTTCCTTCCAGGGAGCTCAGAGTGGTAAATGCGGGTTCTCCTCTTCCCCCATCTCATCCTCACAACAACCCTAAGAGGGAGGTTAGACTGAGCTATTGTAGACTGGCCTGAGGGCACCCAGTGAGCGTCACAGCTGAGGATGAGATTCATAGAATTGTAGAGTTGGAAGGGACCCCGAGGGTCATCCAGTCCAACCCCCTGCAATACAGGAATCTTTTTGCCTAACACAGGGCTCAAACTCACAATCCTGAGATTAAGAGTCTCATGCCCTTACTGACTGAGCTATCCTGCTGTCGAACCCTGGTCTCCCAGGGCCAGCACTCTAACCATGACAGTCTCCGTTGGATTTGGAATGGTTGTTGTGTTTTGCATTTCTCTAATTGTTTGTTAAAGTTAGTTTTCCCAGTAGTGATCTATGGAAGTGAGAGCTGGACCATAAAGAAGGCTGATCGCCGTAGAATTGATGCTTTTGAATTATGGTGCTGGAGGAGACTCTTGAGAGTCCCATGGACTGCAAGAAGATCAAATGTATCCATTTTGAAGGAAATCAGCCCTGAGTGCTCACTGGAAGGACAGATTGTGAAGCTGAGGCTCCAATACTTTGGCCACCTCATGAGAAGAGAAGACTCCCTGGAAAAGACCCTGATGTTGGGAAAGATGGAGGGCACAAGGAGAAGGGGACGACAGAGGATGAGATGGTTGGACATGAGTTTGACCAAACTCCAGGAGGCAGTGGAAGACAGGAGTGCCTGGCATGCTCTGGTCCATGGGGTCACGGAGAGTCAGACACAACTAAACAACTAAACAACAACACCAATTGTTTGTTATATGTGGAATTGTCCTCCATTATTTTTCATATGTATGGAATTGCCTTTGTTGTTGATTTCATCTCTTTGGGATATTTGGCAGGAAGCGATTTGTAAATGGAATCAGTCAAACCAACCAACACACAATCAGAGCGCTGGTTTCCATGCCAGCCTCACTGTCTTTTGGGAAAAGCAAAGCCAGCGAAGAGAACACTGTGGATTCTTCCCACACAGGATCCTCCTGGTGTGGGTCTGCTCTTAAAGTATGCTGTACAATACTTTATGATCATTTTATTGTTTCACTGGCATGGGCTCTGTTTCATTCATTCATCTTTGTAGTCCGTAGATGGGTCTGTAATAGTGATTGAAACCATGTTACCTTGTTTATGGAAATGCAGGGCTATTGTTGAGCTGAATTGCTATTTAATTAAGGGATCATGAATTTTGATAGGCATATTGCATTGTGATATTCTTTTTATATTAATTTGTTATAGCTGTTGAGTTATATTTTATTTCCTGCTTGATATATTGTGTAATACGCCTATTATTCTGGCATTGTTATTTTGCAAGTGTTCTGCTGCCACCATTAACCAACTGCTTTGGGTTTCCTTTGGGAAAGAAAAATGGGTAATAAATAGTACATCGGTTCTGCAACGAAATGTTGCAGCATGCAGTAATCTTGTTCCAAAATTCTGGCCAGTCAGCCATACTCCTCATGAGGTTAACAGCCTCCAAGGAAGGAGAATCTACCACCTTCCGAGGGAATCTGGTCCACTGTCAAACTGCTCTTACTGTCAGAAAGCTCTTCCTGATGTTCAGTCGGAGTCTCCTTCCTTGTGACTTGAATCCATTGGTTCAAGTTCTACCCTCCAGACCAGGAGAAAAGAAGCTTGCTCCATCGTCCATGTGACAGCCCTTGAGATATTTGCAAAATATTTCAGATATTGATATGAAAGGATGAGGAAGTGAAATTGAATCGCACCTTTGGATTTGTTTTTGCAAGAAAAGCCACTCTGAAATGCAAGAATATCGATTGAAATGATCCAGAATATATGATTGACACAGAAGGGGCAAGCCCACAATACTGGGATAACATAAATCAGCCCAAAATCATGTCCCACGCCTGGTGATGTATGATTCTCTGCAAATGGGGGCATGCATGCAGCAAAATGCAAGTCCCCCTGGGATTGGTTCCATCTGGGAACTCCTGGGCAGAGCTGATCCCTGCAGAAAGCAGGACTTGCCATTAGCTCTGATCTAGAAATGCTCTGGAATGCTCCTGTCCCCAACTGAACCTTGTTAGGCTCATACCAAGTCCTAGAACAATGAAGGCATCACCCCAGAACAGTGACGTAGCATAGACTGCCAGAGCCCGGGGCCATGTGGAATGGGAGGGAGAGAAACAAATGGAGTACACATGCGCATCCAATTGTCTAATGGCGTTAGCATCACCCCAGAGATCACAACCGCCGAGATAAGAAACGAAGAGCTGTTCTACTGTCTGGAGATCTCACTTCCTGGTTCTCATGGAGAAGCCATTTTCAACAGAACCCAGTGACAGAAGCACACAGCTGTCTTGAGGGTGATGAAATTTTGTGCACCTAACAATTTTGCCCCCGGGCAACTGCCCCTGTGCCTCCCACTCACCGCTACACCACTGCCCCAGATCAGTGTGCTAGGTCTGGCTCAGCAGTCTTGTCTCGAAGGAAAGACCCAGCAATGTGGCATTTCAAGGCACATTTTTGTTGTAAGCCACCAAAATAGGTTACTGCCATTTGAATAGCTCCTGCTGTAGCTGAAGACAAAAAGGATGTCAAGATGGTTTTGTCCAGAGGAGATTTTGGAACAGACACTGAACATGCTGTGCTGGACATGTTTTGTTGTACATTAGCCTTGGCTTGGAGACATTTTGAAAGCTACGACTGTCCCCTCCAGAATAGATGGCAGCGCAAAGTCTTCATTCATTGTCCCCACGCTGCCATCAGACGTTAAGAGCTCCTGTCTTTCTTTCTTTCTTTCTTTCTTTCTTTCTTTCTTTCTTTCTTTCTTTCTTTTTTCTCATCTCAGCTGCCTAGCAAAATCTATCTTCCTAGGCAAGGGGGAAAAAGCCAAACCTTCAGCTGGTGTCATTAACCAAAAGCTCTGTGAATGTAACTCATCTAATTTCCCGTTAAATCAGTAACATTACCAATCTCAGCCACTCTATTACACTTTGCTTTTTTTTCTAAAAAAAAAATTGCTTAAATAGGGCTGTGACTGTGGTTGCTAGGAGCTGAGTGTAGACAGGCAAGCGAGAATGTATAATTATTCACACAAACTAATGATAAACGGAAGGCATCAACATCTGGAGAGATAATAGGTTGGGTGTAGAGAGGCCATGTGTGTGATGGAGAGTTTCATCAATGGGCCCCTTAACCAGTGTTCCTGTTTGGGGCGAGGATATGGATGGGTCAGGGATTCAGTCTGATTCATATTTTAATGTAAACCTACCCACTTCACACTTCCTGGAACAACGCGCAAAGCGAAATGCAGCTAATCCTTCGAAAACATGTATTTTGAAATCTGTATTCCGTTTCCTGGAAGTTTACCTAACTGTTGATTTCTACATCAGCTTTCAGATAACGTTAAGTCACTTCCAGATACCTAGTGTAGTGGAGATTTTGCATTTATTTCTGTGTTGCTTCTGGGAGGGGCAGGATCCATTCTCAACTCTGTTAACCCATGCAAGTTCTTTCCTTCCATTTTCATTTGGGGGGTGGTCATGGGAGAAGCAAAAGGAGACGTGAGGGAGTCACAACATTGTGCAGTGACATTCACTGGTGTGAATGAAATTTAGCATGATGGTATATCGGTCAAAACCCACAGTTCCGTAACACAACAGGTACCGCAGTACGGAAGGAACATTAAGATAACAGGACAGAACACACCCCAAATTTTGTAATCTAGTTCTTGGACAAAATACGTAGCAAAATACGTGCGTTTGGGGAAAGCGTACATAAACACGCATTCGTGAAAATAACGTACGCAAACGTATTATAATTTTGCAAAGTTGCTTGCACAAATGCTCATATTAAAAGAAACACCTGCAAAAAAATGCTGGTCAATTTCGTGAGGACTTTAGAAAAGAAATTGCAAGCTGGTGAGGGAAAGTGGAGAAGTGCATTTAAGACTGGGGAAATGAGAAATGGAGAGAAGCTGAGAATGACAGATTTGTCCTGTCGTACTTAAGAGAGAAACAGCAGGTGCTACGATCCATCTCAGACTCCTTCAGGTTAAGGGAGAACAGGGATGACCATACTACACCCATCACTTATTCCCTATCACCCGAAGACCATAAGGAGAGCCTGCAGGATCAGGCCAATGGGCCATGTATTCCCACATCCCAGAGGCCTACTGCTTCTGAGATTCCACTGCTGCTTGATTTGCCTCCTTGGGCCGTCCTCTCCTTTTCCTGAACCCGCATCCATGTCCAGCCACTGCCAGCAAATTGCCACGCATGCTGAAGCTCGATGGGACCCGAATAGGGGATAGCGGGGCAGGGAGGAAACACACATTAATCTCTTGCTAAAATGCAGGTTTGTTTAGGAACATGCTGGAGTTGTTCCAGCAAGGTTACAGGCGGTTCTCTTTAAACACCACTGCTTTTAACCGCTGTCCAAAATGATCCTGTTTTGAGTTGCTCCCTAAAACTCTGGGCAGCGCAGAAGCCCATCTGCTGTCATGATTTAGCAAGGCAAGAGGACCAGAGGGAAAGGGCAGTGCAATTTTGATTAGCCCTTGGCTCACCGTCAACGTCGCTCATTCCCCAAATAAATCAGCAGGGTCTTTAGTGGGGGTGGGGACATCTCCTCCTGCTTGCTACTAAAATAACATTGGCTGCGAACAAAGGGGCAGTGCAAGAGAGGAGTTGTGTGCCACAGCATGCAAAAGGTGTTGCTGGTGTGAATGGCCTAGCGTGCCTGCACACTGTTTCCTGGTCAACTGTACTCCATATGGCAGCACCCCTAAGGGGGGGGGCTGATTATGCATCGCCAAAAAATAATGAAAAAGAGGCAATGGGTCACCCGAAAGCAGACAAGAGATGACACAGATTTGCATCAAATTTGCATGGATGCAAAACTGAGAAATGCGAATGGGGAAATCATTGCACTCTAATTGAAATAGCAACACAATGCATTTTAGTCTTGGAAGGGAAGACTGGGGATTCAGCAATACAGCTGCAAATAAAATGTTTTAAATGGGTTGTAAAGTGCAATATGCAAATGCAACATGAGATGGCGATAGCGAGCTATGCAAAATTCAATGTATTTTTTCAAAACTTTTTTTAAAGCATTTTCACAGCATTTTTTATATGTGTGTAGATTCCATCTGCATTTGCGAGGCAGGTGGATTTTTTCACGAATGCAATTGCTGCTCATAGAGCATGTTGCATGGAATGCTGCACTGTAAGCCCCCGGTTGATAACATGCATCTGAGGACAGATGCGAAGCACAACCCATATGCATTTAGAGCACACAACTTCCTCCAGATACCTTGGGAACTGCTGTTTCTCCATTACAGAGCTACAGTTCTGCAAAGAAGAGTATGGGACTGTTTGCAAAAGGGGCTTTTAAACAGCCTTGCAATGTTGCATGCTGCCATCACTATCTACAAGCTTTGTTGGCTATTGGTAGCCACTGATAGTCTTAGTAGTAGATAGGTAGCCGTGTTGGTCTGCCATAGTCAAAATAAAAAAATTCCTTCCAGTAGCACCTTAAAGACCAACTAAGTTAGTTCTTGGTATGAGCTTTCGTGTGCATGCACACTTCTTCAGATACCTGAAGAAGTGTGCATGCACACGAAAGCTCATACCAAGAACTAACTTAGTTGGTCTTTAAGGTGCTACTGGAAGGAATTTTTTTATTTTGACTGATAGTCTTATCTTCCATGAATTTATCTAATCCATTCTTAAAGCTGAATTGGTGGCTATGAGCTTATCTTGTGGTAGAAATTCCAATAGGTTAACAACAACAACAACATTTTTTTTTGTACTTGATTGCCCCAGCCACTCTGGGTGGCTTCCGACAGAATATACAAAAACACAACAGAACGTCACACATTAAAAGCTTCCCGATACAACGTTGCACTAAAGAAATGTTTCCTTGTGTCTGTTCCTGAATCGCCAGGAGATCAGCTTTGCCGGATGAGCCTGAGTTGTAGTATACTCTGAAAGAGAGAAATCTCCTTACCCATTTCTTCCACATAACCTTATAGACATCTTCCATGCTCCCATCTTTAATCTACGTAAAGGGAAAAGGGGCGAAATCCCCAAATGTTAAAACTTTCCTCATACATGAGTTGTTCCAACCCCTCAATTTTTTGGGTTGCCCTTTCCTGTAACTAAGTGGGGTGTGTTTGAGTGAGGTGGGATTTGAAATCAAGTCTTGTCCAAAGTGTCTGGGCCAAATCAGAGACATGGACAACCGTACCCAAGATCTGGACCTGGAAGCTGGTGCCTCTGAGGTCTGGTTCTGGTGCAGGAGTGTGGCAAGCAGGAAAGCTGGAAGCTCTGTTGACCAAGCAAAGACACAATACGAACTTTCCCATTACTCCACAGTCTCATCTGACATTGGGATTTGGTTCCAAGCAAGAGGCAAGATGAGGTAACTGCCTCAGGCAGCAGGATCAACAGGGGCAGCAGTTTCTGTTGCAGATCTCCCCCCCCCCCCCCCGTTCCTGATGTAGAGCTTTCCTCACCCCTTTTTCCCTGGCATGGAGGGAGTCGCCATTTTGGCATCCATCTCAGGTGCCAAATTGTGTTGGACCGGCCTTGGTTCCAAGGTTTATTTTGCTAGACCTCCCAACCATAATTTCTCAACCTGAATCTGCCAGTAAGCGAATGAATCCCGCCCTGAAACAGCAGTGGCCTGGAAGCCTCCCCCCGATTGGGAAATTTTGCAAGAAAAAAAAGCCTTTGTAACACCTCCCACCAAAATGAAATAGAGAAGGAACTCTGTGCAATTTTTAAATGTGTGGCATTTCGCAAGGCTCTTGTTGTCCTCCCTAAACCCCAAGAAGCAATTTCGTTTCCTCTGGAGGGAGTCTCGTCTTAGATTGCATAGAGGGAAGCACGTTAGCATCTCTTCACTTCCTCATCCCACTTCAGCCAGGAAAGATTGCAAAACAAAAGGCAATCTATGCAGCATATTGAAGGTCTTGCACTTGGAACAAAGAGCTCAAAAGGAAAATCGCAACGCAAGGCCCAGTGGCACAAAGGTTGTTGAGGTACAAGCATCCCTGTGTGTACTTTGTACTAAAGGAAGATGTCTACATCCTTCACCCCAATAAAGTCAGAGGCCATAAAGCAAGAATGAGGACTCAAAGCCCTCTAGATGTTGTTGAACATGGGTAGGCAAACTAAGGCCCAGGAGCCGGATGCGGCCCAGTCACCTTCTAAATCTGGCCTGTGGATGGTCTGGGAATCAGCGTGTTTTTACATGAGTGGAATGTGTGCTTTTATTTAAAATGCATCTCTGGGTTATTTGTGGGGCATAGGAATTCATTCATTTCTTCTTTTCAAAATATAGTCCAGCCCCCCACAAGGTCTGAGGGACAGTGGACCGGCCCCCTGCTGAAAACGTTTGCTGACCCTTGTTGTTGAACTTCAACTCCCATCATCACTGACTGTTGTAGTTCAACTGCTGACTGCACTTAGAGCACATACCTGCATAAATAACCTCTATTCAGAAGGATCAGTGAAAAAGTCGAAATGAGGCAAGCACCTGCGATTCCTGAGCATACCTGTCAACTTTTCCCTTTTCTTGCGAGGGATCCTATTCGGAATAAGGGAGTTTCCCTTTAAAAAAGGGAAACATTGACAGCTATGTTCCTGAAGCCTCCTCTCCATGCGTTCATTGTACATGGTATGTTGTCTCCACTGGGTTCTGAGTGATGCACATTTGTACATAAACCAGCTGGGTTTTGATGGCCGACCTTGGAGAGCTTCAGCGAGTCACAGTAGGTAATATTGGGCTTGATGGGCAAACAGGCAGGACTGACATAAGCCTGGTTCCTATCTTTCCTATAAAAGTTCAGTTGTTCATATGGGATAAGTCTACTCTATCAAATGCTTTACATAAAAACATAAAAGTGTGAAAAGTCCATGGGATGGTTGTAATTTAGACCAAAGTCTCGGGTTTTACAACATAGGGAGTGCAGTTCAGAGCAAAGTTATTTATGCAGAATGCACAACCTATAGACTCACTCATCAAGATAAGGACTCCACTAACTGGATTATCTAGGTATTCTGGTTACAAGAAAACCCTTTGAAATCAGGTAAGATGTTTCCCTTTTCCAGGGTCACCCCCATCCCTCTTGCCCCCTTTAATCTTTTAACTGTGGCAGAAAGTTCACCAGCTGAATTTGGCCATCTGCAGAAAATCCCAGCTGCCATCCTGACTCGTCCTCGTTCTCCGGAATTTACTTGTTTACTGCCAGGATTTGAGAGGGAGAATGCAATTTGTGTTGAATATTCTGGTTCCAAAACACCTGAATCGTAACCTGAAAACACTGGAGGTCATTCTGAAATTCGCAGTGCTTACAATTAAATCTCTCTTTTTTAAAATTCACATAATTAAGGATTATGTGTCTGCATGATAGTTCAGCCTTTTTGCACTAAACCTTCTGAGTAAAATACACTTGCATGAAAATGATACTTCAGGCAGTTTTTAAGCTGCAAGCCTTATGACGTTGTGAGCCTGCAAAAAAAAGTGCCGTAGTAATGTTTGAAGCATGGGACCTCATCATGACAGCCCCCATAGACACCCCCCGCAAGGAGAGTGCAAAAATGCAGGCAGCTGTGTTGCGTACCACTTTAAACAATCATGACTTTGTCCCAAAGAATCCTGGGAAGTGTAGTTTGTTAAGGGCACTGAGAGTTGTTAAAGGTAAAGGGACCCCTGACCATTAGGTCCAGTCGTGGCTGACTCTGGGGTTGGGGTGCTCATCTCACTTTATTGGCTGAGGGAGCCGGTGTACAGCTTCCGGGTTATGTGGTCAGCATGACTAAGCCGCTTTCTGGTGAAGCAAAGCAGCGCACGGAAACGCTGTTTACCTTCCTGCCGGAGTGGTACCTATTTATCTACTTGCACTTTGACGTGCTTTAGAACTGCTAGGTTGGCAGGAGCAGGGACCGAACAACGGGAGCTCACCCCGTCGCAGGGATTCGAACCACCGACCTTCTGATCGGCAAGCCCTAGGCTCTGTGGTTTAACCCACAGCGCCACCCGCGTCCCTACTGAGAGTTGTTAGGAGACCTTTAATACCCACCCAGTGCTGCTATCATCATCATCTGAATTTGTATACTACCCTATAGGCATAGGTCTCAAGGTGGTTCACCACATTTAGTACAATGTAAAAAGTACAAAATGCATGATAAAAATAATTTAAACAGTTAACAATGCTAATGCGTACGAATTAATGAAAAATACATTCCCCAGCAAAAGCCCCTGATACCCCAGCCTACAAATGCAAATAGATACAAAATCCAAATGAACATTTAACATAAAAACAACACTTTTAAACAACCCCCACCTCCAAATGAAACAACACTCGCCCAGGCTGAAACCCCATCCCTGCTAAAACATACAATTAACAGAGTGGTTTCACTATCAATCCCTATTTCCAATGAATTCTGGGAACTGTAGCTTTGTGAGAGGAACGACTACAGCTCCCAGAATTCTTTGGGGGAAGCTGTTTAAAGTAGTATCGTAGTATTTCAAATGAAGAAGAAGAAGAGGAGGAGGAGGAGGAGGAGGAGGAGGAGTTTGGATTTGATATCCCGCCTTTCACGCCCTTTAAGGAGTCTCAAAGCGGCTAACATTCTCCTTTCCCTTCCTCCCCCAGAACAAACACTCTGTGAGGTGAGGGCAAAAAGCCCAGAATAAAATTTAAAATATTAACTGATGCTAAGGAAAGAGGGGGGTTTGCCCTGCCGGACTTAAAGTTGTATTATGAATCAGCAGCTTTCTGCTGGTTGAAAGATTGGCTACTTCTTGAGAACACTGACATCCTGGATTTGGAAGGGTTCAACAATGTATTTGGGTGGCATGCATATTTGTGGTACGACAAAGTTAAAGCTCATAGAGCTTTCAAGAACCATATTGTCAGGAAGGCAGTGTTTAATGTCTGGACAAAATACAAAGATTTACTAGAAAGTAAGACCCCAAGGTGGTTGTCACCAATGGAAGCTAAGGCTCAGAAAAGACTCAATATGGAGGCCAATTGGCCAAAATATTGGGAAATAATAGAAAAAGATGGAGACACTTGGAGATTGCAGAGTTTTGAGAAATTAAAGGATAAAGTGTGAGATTGGTTACATTATGCTCAGATCAGGGAGGCCTTTAATTTGGACAAAAAAACAGGCTTCCAGGTGGAAAAATCGAAATTAGAAACAGAACTGTTAGAACCAAAAACTAAGGTACTTTCAAAAATGTATAACTTGCTGTTAAAATGGAACACACAGGATGAAACGGTTAAATCAGCTATGATAAAATGGGGGCAAGACATTGGCTATAACATTATGTTTGCTGACTGGGAACGATTGTGGACCACTGGTGTGAAATTTACGGCATGTAATGCCTTGAAAGAAAATATTATGAAAATGATATATAGGTGGTACATGACCCCAGTCAAGCTTGCAAAAATATACCACTTGCCAGACAATAAGTGTTGGAAATGTAAAGAAACTGAAGGAACATTCTTTCACCTTTGGTGGACGTGTCCAAAGGTCAAGGCCTTCTGGGAAATGATCTATAATGAACTAAAAAAGGTATTTAAATATACCTTCCTTAAGAAACCAGAGGCTTTCCTTTTGGGCATTGTCGGCCAAATGGTGCCAAAAAGGGATAGAACTTTCTTTATGTATGCGACAACTGCAGCAAGAATACTCATCGCAAAGTACTGGAAGACACAAGATTTGCCCACACTGGAAGAATGGCAGACGCAACTGATAGACTATATGGAATTGGCAGAAATGACTGGCAGAATCCGAGACCTGGGAGAAGAGACAGTGGAAGAGGACTGGAAAAAAATTAAGGACTATTTGCAAAAATATTGTAAACTGTATGAATGTTAAGATGATGCAGGATAGAAAATAATCTGGCATTAGTAACTTAGTGGAAAGAAGTATTAAAATAATTGAACCATAAGAACAAGGATGAAATTTGATTAATATTATGTCAAACTTAAATATCTTAATATTTGATAACAAAGTTTAAAACTGGAGACATAATATTTGAAAGGTACAAAAATAAGATTTGAGAGAAGGTGAAGCACTGCTGAATATAACTTTACAAAAGGGAACGCAGGAAAGGGAGATGTGAGGAAGTCTGAAAGGAAGGTTATGGAAATTCGGTTTTTGAAACTTAATTATGTTGTATTTCTTTTGTTCTGTGTTTATTTTTCTTTCTATTTTGGTGATGGTGTTTTATGTGTTTGGTGCTGTATTGTTTAAAACCTTTAATAAATATTTTATAAAAAAACAAACAAACACTCTGTGAGGTGAGTGGGGCTGAGAGACTTCAAAGAAGTGTGACTGGCCCAAGGTCACCCAGCAGCTGCATGTGGAGGAGCGGAGACGCGAACCCGGTTCCCCAGATTACGAGACTACCGCTCTTAACCACTACACCACACTGGCTCCCATGTGTAGGAGCCAACTCCTAGGGGCTGATGTCCCTTCAGCTCCCCCAAAAACATTTGAGGGGGCCAAGCCCACCAACCCCCCAAAGTTGATGTGCGTTGCCTTTCAAATGGTGTGCATTCGCCATCCCTTCTGATCAATTTTGTGGTGTGGGGCTTACCTGCCCGCTAACCCAATATTTTATTCAAGCAGGACCCCTTGGTATGGTGTGAATGAGACCATAGACTCTCAATTCTGGAGCTCATCGCAAGGTGGTCACTCATTCATTAACCATACTTTTCATACCACAGACTTTCTTCTTTTATTATACAGAGAGTCAGAGCTCAGAAAGATGCTCTCCACGTTAGATGCTCCAGGAAAATTGCACATGAAACTATTCTGATGAGATGCCGGAGGCCGGCTGCATCGTGCGCAACACACAACAATCCCACGTCGCGGGATTTGTGAATGTTCATAATGCAGATTACGGGAGTGCTTGGAAATCATGGCGTGAGCAGATGCTGTAGGGAAGAAGGGGGTTGGGCGGAAATCAGGGTAGGGATTACAGATTGTTCTTATATATGCGTATGATAAGCCTCTTTTGCCTTTCTCCATCCCATCTGAGGATCGCTAGTGAAAGACCACAAAATCCATTCATGTTTCTTGCAAGACGAAGGTTGAATTATAGAACTGTGGCGTTGGAAGGGACCCCAGGGATCATTTAGTGCAAACCCTCTAAGCAAATGGCCCTGATGTGTGCAAACAGGGAATTTTGTGGGAAGTTTGGTGCCAAAGGAGGTCTGATGCAAACATTTGCATGTGAGTAGGTGCAGTCTATGGGATGTGGGTGGCGCTATGGGTTAAACCACAGAGCCTAGGACTTGCTGATTAGAAGGTCGGCGGTTCGAATCCCTGCGACAGGGTGAGCTCCTATTGCTCGGTCCCTTCTCCTGCCAACTTAGCAGTTCGAAAGCACGTCAAAGTGCAAGTAGATAAATAGGCGCCGCTCCAGTGGGAAGGTAAACGGCGTTTCCGTGCACTGCTCTGGTTCTCCAGAAGCGGCTTAGTCATGCTGGCCACATGACCCGGAAGCTCCCTCATCCAATAAAGCGAGATGAGTGCCGCAACCCCAGAGTCGGTCACGACTGCACCTAATGGTCAGGGGTCCTTTACCTTGGTGTAGTCTATGAGATTCATCCATCCACTGACATCAGTCTGTTTCTTTTCTTTTTACTTTGGATGGACCTAGTGAGTGAGACTCACTTGTATTTTTAGCAAGAAGCATACGTCCTGGTGGAAACAAAAGCCACTGACAGCCCAAACCCTGCCCTAGTCACATGTTACATTGCAAGGTCATAGGAAGAGCCCTCCTGAATCTGATTGTCATGGTGTCCACCAGATTCTCTCATGTCAAGGAGCTGTCCAATGAGCCAGATCCATCACAGGGCAGAGGATCGGAACCATAGGACTACACACACAGTGAGGCACAGAATGCAATTAGCTTTTTTATTAACAGAAAGTAACAACACTGCAATCTTCTGGTTCACCTTAATCTAGCTGAGATGTTGCTGAAACTGACCTCTGACCCCACGCTTCCCCCCTTTAGCCCCTCTCTCTGGATTCCTCCCAAGCAGATGAAGGCTGTGTCAAGAGGGTGGTCTCCTCCCCTGGGCCTGCCTGGTCAACAATGTGCAGGACTTTTCTCAGTTGACCAGTCAGAGGATTAGGTAGGATTGTCCTGCTACTGTGTAGCAGGGCCAACCTCTGGCTCCTCTCTGAGTCTGTGCTCACACTGTGACTCTCAGCCTCTAACCCTGTCCTGGAAGACCCTCATTCTCCTGACCTCCCACCCCTCCTTGATCGCTCAGTCCTCCTGCTTCTAGCACCTCCCAGCTCATCCCTTCTGCCAGCTGCTCTTCAGTGTCCCACCACCAGAACCTGGGATCTAAGTCAACATCTGGGGGGCTCTTGGGTGGGTGGCTCCCACCCCTCTTTCTCATTCACCCAGTCCCTAACATTGTGGGACCTGCATGCAATAGCTCTCTCCCCCACTTGCAATGCACCAAGCTCAACATATGCTCAGTATATGCAAGAACTGCAATGCAAAGCATGTACTTTAATTAATTTCTGTTTTGAGAAAGATTATTATTTAATCCTCCCTCCGTTTTTTTGCAGCTGCTTCTTTCCAAAGCAGGTTTGGCTTGGGGGGGGAATTCCATTAGAGAATTTAACAGATGTAATTTGCTAAATCAAGGACCTCGTCTTGGCTAAATCAAGAATCTGTTAAAATGGGGAACTCGCTGGAGTCGCAGCCTTTCGCAGTTCTCTACCTACCTTCTGCAACTGCATAGAGCAGAAATTCAACGGAGTGGTGGAGGGGAGGCTTTTCCTGATAATGGGTGGTCCCAAATCAGAAAAAAAGCTTCATTCTAGCTTCATTATCTGGTGAAAGCAAGAGTGGGGAAGTGGACGCAGTCAATCAAATACAACAAGAATCATTGGGATGATATCAACTGTATGGACTGGTTGGGTTGTGCATGCATGTGTGAATGAAATGAGTATGTGTGTTTTGTATGTGTGCATGTGAATGAGGTTTTTATATGTGTTAAGATCACAGAATTATATAGATGAAAGGGACCCGGAGAATTATCTTGTCCAACCCTCTGCAATGCAGGAATATGCAGCTGTCCCGCAGGGGGATCAAACCTGCGACCTTTGTGTTATTAGCACCATGCTCTAACCAACTGAGCTATGTCTGTGCATGTGTGAACAGGTGTGCACGCATGTGCATTTGGCTTCCCCCCCACACTGTCATGTACCCTGGACCCCTTTTGGTAGTGGGGAAAAGGTCCCCCAGTCCTGGTCTATACAAAGCCAGCGAGGGGGAAGAAGACGAAGACGAAGAAGAATAAGAATAAGAATTTGGACTTGATATCTTGCCTTTCGCTCCCCTCAAGGAGTCTCAAAGCGGCTAACAATCTCCTTCCCCTTCCTCCCCCACAACAAACACTCTGTGAGGTGAGTGAGACTGAGAGACTTCAGAGAAGTGTGACTGGCCCAAGGTCACCCAGCAGCTGCATGTGGAGGAACGGGGAAGCGAACCCGGTTCACCAGATTATGAGTCCACCACTCTTAACCACTACACCACGCTGTGGAGGGTCCCAACACACACACACACACACACACATGCAGAGAAGGCCCTGAAAGGGTTGAGGTATCATTGCAGATCAGGTCAATGTAGCTTTGGACTTGGGGAGGATGTGCTTTGTATGCAGAAGGAACTAGGTTCAGCCTCAGCGATCTGCAGGCACTGCTGAGGAAGACCCCTGCCTAGACCCCTGGCAAACTGCTGTCAACCAATGTAAGACAGCATTGAGCTGGATAATAATAATCAGTGCTATTTTTCTAGAAAAAGAGGTGCCGGAACTCACCTTGAACACCTCCCTTGTTCTCTCAGAATGGCAATGGAGCTCATGTGAGAAGTGCCGGAACTGAGTTCCGGCAAGTTCCAGCTTAAAAAGGCAACAACAACAACAACAACTTTATTATTTATACGTCACCCATCTGGCTTGGTTGTCCCAGCAACTCTGGGCCAATTACAGTGGTGCCCCACAAGACGAATGCCTCTCAAGACGAAAAACTCGCTAGACGAAAGGGTTTTGCGGTTTTTGAGCTGCTTCGCAAGACGAATTTCCCTATGGGCTTGCTTCGCAAGACGAAAACGTCTTGCAAGTTTGTTTCCTTTTTCTTAACACCGTTAATACAGTTGCGACTTGACTTCGAGGAGCAACTCATAGAACGCGGTGTGGTAGCCTTTTTTGAGGTTTTTGGTGATTTTTGAAGCTTTTCCAAAACTTTTCCGACACCGTGCTTCGCAAGACAAAAAATTCGCTAGACGAAAAAACCCGCGGAACGAATTAATTTCGTCTTGCAAGGCACCACTGTATCTTCCACCTAGTTCTCACCTAGTTCTATATTTGTACCGTACAGAATATGAAAAAGGTACAAGTGCCTATATATTTGCAGGATCCTGATCTTCTTCTCTCTCTTTTTGCGCTCAGTAAATAAATAAATAACCAAGCCCTTGCGTTCTCCGTAGCCGAACTGTAAATAAAATCATTTCCCAAAAAAGAGCACTAATTTAGAAGAGCATGATTATTAAATGCATTGCCAAAATCTGGCTTGGTTAATATATTGCACAGTGCTTGAGCTGAAGTATCTAAAAAACACACACACAAAGAGATGTGAAAGGAAAGGAAATCAACATCTTGCTAAATTGGATGGGTTTTTTAAAAAAAAAATCCTATAATTGAGGCTGCTACTTCATTTCCATTTGTAAAACAGATTGAGTTTCCCTTCTATCTACTAATGGATTTGGTTTATCTCATATACTAATTACTGGCATTTGCATGGTTGGTACAGACCATTTGTTAACAGGAGGTTCACTCAGGAGAAGTCAGGCTGACACAGTTAACCCCTGAATGGCCAGAGAGGAGTCCCAGAAGCCTGTACACAAATAGGCACTTTCCCGCTCACAACTTAAACAATAGCAGCCACCCTTGTTCTGCTGTTTGCAAAGTATGTATAACTGTGTTGCTTTTTAGGCTATCTCTGCTTTTCTTCCTTTAAACCCATAACTGAGCGATGATATTCAAGGGTGAACTCTCAGAAATCGGCGGAAATGTTCGAAGCCTTGCTGTGAATATTATAATTTTGCACAGTCCAGATCACAACGCCCCCACTTGCAATTGCTAATTATTCTTGCTAATAGTAATATATTTGTGCACAAAATTCACCATGGAGCATTTGAACGCACACCACATTACATAACAATTCATCTTCCACACAAGGCACATGTTAAAACAAAAACATGAATTTTTAAAACTAACTGCACCAACTTAATTAGTCCCTTCCAAAACATTGTGTGTGTGTGTGTGTGTGTGTGTGTGTAATATCCTAGATATGCTTCATTTGGTAAAGATAAGTGCTTAATATAGAGGAGCAGGATCAAGCCTGCTTGATGCATTTTTTATTTCTTTGGACTCATGAGCTAACTTACAAGTTCACCTGAATGGCGGAAGAAATGGATTCTTCCCATTCATGTTTTCCCCAAATTCGCGCATTCATTTCCTGTTGTTTAATGGCGTCATGGTACCAAAATGGGCACTCTGTTTGTAGAATGCTCTTCCCAGGGAACCTCACCTGACAGCTATGGAGAAGCCACTTCGTAGCTGGACATCTCCTAAGACCATCAAGGCCACCTTTTGGGAAGAAAAAGATGGATGCAGAGAGAAAGAAAACAGAGGAGAAAAGACAGTGGAGCAGACAGTGGGGGCACCTGGGTGGCAGCAGGGAAAGGATGTTGAAGCCCCATTGTATGAGCAGAAGTCCACTTGTGTAGCATTAGATTTTGCCCAGAGGGAGAGAATAGCAGATTTAGACTGATATGCCACAGATAAAATTAATGAACTGGACGCGGGTGGCGCTGTGGGTTAAACCACAGAGCCTAGGACTTGCCGATCAGAAGGTCGGCGGTTCGAATTCCCGCGACGGGGTGAGCTCCCATTGTTTAGTCCCTGCTCCTGCCAACCTAGCAGTTCGAAAGCACGTCATAGTGCAAGTAGATAAATAGGTACCGCTCTGGCAGGAAGGTAAACGGCGTTTCCGTGCGCTGCTCTGGTTCGCCTGAAGCGGCTTAGTCATGCTGGCCAAATGACCCGGAATCTGTACGCCGGCTCCCTCGGCCAATAAAGTGAAATGAGCACCGCAACCCCAGAGTCGGCCACGACTGGACCTAATGGTCAGGGGTCCTTCCATTCAATTAGTGAGTCCCACTAGTGCAAGGTGGTCTGCTAGTGCAGTGGAGATTTTTGCCCCTTTTCCTGACCCCATGTGCCCCCCGCCCCCAAATTTGGGTGGGTGTGTCTGGGGAACCCCCAAAACATTGTGCAGGGAGGAGGAGAGGGGAGGTCATTCTGTTTGGCAAGCCGCAGAGTTTGCACTGATGGAACTGTCTCCTTAGCGCTACATTGAATTCTTCTCCATATGAAAGACACCCTTTTTTTAAAAAAAGCGAAAGCATCTTAGACTGGAAATATTGATGCTGCAAACTGTTTTCAAAGTAGCTTCTGGATCTAAATGGAACATCTGCAGGCCGCTGGTTACGTTAGCCAATGTAGACTCTTTGAGACTGGTGAGTCCAAGTAGGAATCTGAACACATCGTTTTATTCGAATCCCCATGATACAGCATGGCCTGTCTTTTACCTAGCTTCTGCCATGGCGTGCTGCAAACTATGTCAGGAGGTTGGCTCAGTGGCCTCTCGGCTCTGTGCTTGCCTAATTGTGCTGTATCCCTGACCAAGTATGGATTAGACACATCTGAGGAAGGGCCGTGGCTCAGTGGCAGAGAGCAGGCTTTGGAGAGAAACCTGCCAGAAACTGCTGCCGGTCCGTGTACACAGTGCTGAGTTGGATGGACCAGTGACCTGACTTAGTACAAGGCAGTGTCTTATGTCCTAAGATTCCGTGGGACAATACAAACAACAGATGGAGTGGTAAAGGTAAAGGTAAAGGGACCCCTGACCATTAGGTCCAGTCATGGCCGACTCTGGGGTTGCGGCGCTCATCTCACTTTACAGGCTGGGGGAGCCGGTGTACAGCTTCTGGGTCATGTGGCCAGCATGACTAAGCCACTTCTGGCAAACCAGAGCAGTGCACGGAAACGCCGTTTACCTTCCTGCTGGAGCAGTACCTATTTATCTACTTGCACTTTGATGTGCTTTTGAACTGCTAGGTTGGCAGGAGCAGGGATGGAGCAACGGGAGCTCACCCCGTCGCGGAGATTCGAACTGCCGACCTTCTGATCGGCAAGTCCTAGGCTCTGTGGTTTAACCCACAGCGGCACCCTCATCCCTAAGGAAGAGCCATGGCTCAGTTGCAGAGAGCAGGCTTTGGAGAGAAACCTGCCAGAAACTGCTGCCGGTCCGTGTACACAATGCTGAGTTGGGTGGACTAGTGACCTGACTTAGTACAAAGCAGTTTCTTATTTCCTAAGATTCCGTGGGACAAAACAGACAACAGGTGGAGTGGAGGGCACAGCAAATTCAGTTTCATCAAGTTCTTAGCATATGGCCAATGACAGTTAGCAAACTAATTGATTTTTCACGGATTAATTGCAGAGCGGGGATGGGGCCAGTTCAGACAATCACCTAAGTCATGATTCAAACTCACCAACTCCCCTCCCTCCCTTTTGCAGGGTGTCTGAACTTAAGGAACAGCAGTTTGTGCTCACCCAAGTCGTTTAAATGAGCTTGCGTGTTAATTTTGTAGCCGCAGCTTGAGAATGCCTCATTCATTTCTTTCTCCCTTGACTGTTCACCCTAAGAAGGTTCAGGAATCCCCGGGCCATGCTTCTTCGAAGGAACATTTCAGCCGGTTTAGCAAGTAAACAAACAAAAGCCAGATGACCCTTTCCTTTCATCCAGTTTGACCATTTCAAGGTCGCCATATGCAATTTCTGTGACAAACTGCATAAGGCATTATCGGTCTGTGGATACATATTTTCTAATGTGCTGGATGGAACCGGAGCAAGCTACAGGAGATATATTTCACACACAGAGGTACCTGTTCTTAGAAAATAACATAGGGCTGTTACAAATTCTAATCTCTTTGACCATAAATTTCAGCCGCACCTGACTGAAGAGCTGTCTCCATAAACGAGGTCTCAGTTGTTAATGATGATGCGTGTCCCTTAATGTCGCAGCAAGAGAATCATGTAATGAGCATGAAAATAACTGGACGGAAGAAACAACAGGCATAGCAGAAAAGCTGTATTGCTGGCAATTAACAAGGCCCTCTGGCGCCCCAATAAACATGCAGCAATTATGAGGTGATGTTTTTTCTTAAAGGAAACTTGGGACAGTTCGGAATATCTAATTCCCACAGTGCTTCAGGATTTGGGCCTCTGCCATTGGCCCTTGAACTCTGAGTTGTGATTCGCAGCTTGGAAGTTTAGACAGCCAATCACGTTGGGAGTGGGAGTGGCCCAGGCTTTCAGGAATGTATATAAGCAGTTGCTTTGCCCCTGTTTCCCAGTTACGTAGTTCAATAAAGGTTCTTGCTGTTATCACTGTGTCTTGCTTCGTGGGATCTACACGTCAGGCCCCATATGCACCATAAATTTCAAGCAAAATTACACCACTTTAAACAGCCATGTCTTCCCCCCAAGAAGTGTTCAGAAAAGGACAACCAGAATGATTAAGTTTTTTGGATTTTTTTTAGTTTAGGGAAAAGGCAAGTAAGAGGCAACGCGATTGAAGTTTATAACATTATTTATGGCATGGAGAAAGTGGAGAGATGATCTGCCTGTATCCTATGAGCACCCACAGAGACCTGAATGATAAAGAAATTGAGGAAACAAACAGAAAAATATAAGGGTCGGGGAAACCCATCAGAGACCACTTGTATTCCAATGTCCCAAGGGGAACACCCTTCTGGCAAGCTTCAGTTCCCACCGGTTTCCAAGGAAAGCAAGCAGGTTTTTTTTTTTGGCAATGTTTTATTATGTGTAAGAAGAAAAGGAGCACTTGCAATTTCAAGAACAAATGAGATGTCGCCCATTAGACGCTGCGCAATAATGCCACCCCTAGACTTCCCATTCTTTAAGATTAGAATGGATTTGTAACCGTCTCGCCTGGGAAATTTCCTAACATTTTTTCTCTATGAAATAATTATTTCCAGAAAAGAGGGAAGTATCTCTCATGGAGTTTAATGGCATTATAGCCAGAAGGGCTATATTTTAAGTACAGCAGGCGGGTGAGGGGCGGGGGGGGGGGAGCCACAAATATACATTAAAAAAATAATAATAAAGGTTTGAAGTGGCCAGATTCTGTGCAGCTGATTGTTTTCTTTATTGATCGCATTTCTACTTCGCCTTTTTCTCGAAAGAGCTCAAGGCGGTGTACTTTTCCTCATTTAATCTCCACAACAAGCCTGTGAGGTAGGTTAGGCTGAGTGTGAGTGACTGGCCCAAGGTCACCCAGTAAGCTTCCTGGCTGAGTGGGGATTCAAACCCTGGGCTCCCAGGTCCTAGTCCAACACTCTAACCACTGCGCCACAATGGCTGCCCCTTTCGGCATCAGAGGTTTAAAGCAGCAAAGTGTGGTGAAGCTAACCAGGTTGGAGGTGGGTTTTGCTCCTCTCCCACTTCTTTCCTTTAGGATAAAGAAAGAGTCACCTGTTGCTCTTGCATGTTAGCCAAGCAGACCAGCCAGGACACATATAAGGCCGCACTGTAAATAGTTTGGAGGCTTGCCAGGACATATATAACCAATCCAAAACAGTTGTCAAAGAGGAGGACAGGCAGGTGCTCAGCATCATTTTAGGGGAATCGGGGTGGGGACCAGATTTATAACTTCCCTTGATCTAGATGCTATACTCCTATTGATGCATCCCAGAATTGCATTGGCTTTTTTAGCTGCCGCGTCACACTGTTGGCTCATGTCAAGTTTGTGGTCAACCAAGACTCCTAGATCCTTTTCACATGTACTGCTCTCAAGCCAGGTGTCACCCATCTTGTATTTGTGCCTCTCATTTTATTTTTTTTTGCCCAAGTGCATTACTTTACATTTCTCCCTGTTAAAATTCATCTTGTTTGTTTTGGCCCAGTTCTCTAATCTGTCAAGGTCGTTTTGAAGTGTGATCCTGTCCTCTGGGGTGTTAGCCACCCCTCCCAGTTTGGTGTCATCTGCAAATTTGATCAGGATGCCCTTGAGTCCATCATCCAAGTCGTTGATTATTTTTTTTAATATGATATTTATTGAAATTTTTTTAGAATTACAAAAGAAAACAAAGCAGAAAAAGAAAAAGAAAAAACAAGAAAAAACAAACCACATCAAACAATACAAGTTCAAAAAACAAAAATACACCATAAACACTCAAAAACAAATCCATAATTCTCAAATCCTCAACTGTCATTACCTTCTTTCTTTGACCTCCTCCTCCTCCCTTTTTTTGTATCCTGGTCATTAATTGTCGCAGCAAATCCTTTCCATATTTCATAATATTCTGTCATTACATTACCTTAATCTATTTTAATCTTATCTTACTATAAAAAACCTTAAAGCTTAAATCTTAAGTCTTATTTTTACCAACTTCTCATAACCATAATATTCTTACATAATTCTTTAAACATTTTTGCTAAAGCCAAGTAATTTCGTTCCAACATTTTTCTAACATTCATCAATTTTATAAGACAATCCTAGTAATAAAAAGAAAATAAAAACAATCCAATCTTCATCCAACGTCTCTTCCTCCTGGTCCCGGGTTTTGTTAGTCCTTTTTATCCCATCAATCTAGCGCATTAACCTGGCAATCTTGTATCCGAGGCCCTTAAGTCTCTTCCATGTCCCTTCCATGTCTTCTTCATATTTATAGCTGTATTTTCCTTTGTCTCCTGCTCCTTTCACTCGTGGGAACTCCAGCTTAACAATGTTTTTGACCCTTCTCGACAAATCAGCACCTTTTCCATAGTCCACACTAAACTCCATATGGTATTTAAGAACATGTTTCAAAGTCCCTCCAAAATTAAGAGCCCCCACAACCCCAAACATCTCACGGCCCATTGCCAGACTTGAAAAGTCCAAACATACCTGCATGGGGGGGGGGGTCTATCCAACCCTCCATTTCCAAACCAGACCAAACTTTATCTTTCCAAATCTGGCTTTTTCCAAGTTCATTTGTCAAATCTAAAAGCTCATGATCCTGCTGGGCCACAGCTCCCTCCATCTCTGGCGCCCCAGATTCAGCAACATCCTCTTCCCTCATCTGTTCTGTCAGGGCATACTCCTGATTTAATTCCTGGGTGGGCTCCATATAATTTCCCACAGCCTGTTCAAAATTTCTGATCGCATCAGTCATCAAGTCCGTCTTCTCGTGTAGCTGTTTCAGTAGGGCATTTGTTTTACAGAGAGCACACAACAGAGCTTCTGAATACATTGCCCTGCAAGATCAGAGTCTATTCCCACGATTGTAATCAGTAACAGCTGCAAGCTGGTTACAGTTTCACAGTCTCCCTCTAGGGGGAAAACTTCTATTTGTTCTTTCTTTTAAAGACAAGTCTGACAACAAAGTTTCCTTTTTCAGATATTTTGTCAATATTTGTTCCTTTAAAATGCAAAGGGGAACAATGGAATCACTATGTTTCTCTTCTTTTAGCTGTCAAAGACGTTTGTCTCTGGTCAATGAGCTTCAAAAAACGTCAGTCCTGACACCCCGCTCCAGGATCAAGACGGTGGAAAGTTACTTTATTTTGCACTCACTTCTGCAGGTTTAAACAGTCCGAAAAAAATCCCCCCTCTTCTCCTGCTTCTGAAGGGGGTTCAACAATTTTAAATGATGAAAGTTAACCTTTTACAAGCGATTTTCTGAGCTCTAGTTTGCCATGTCTTTGCTTTAATCTATCTACAAAGAAACGGAAGGCTGACTTCCTGTTTAGACCTTCCCGTTTCAGTGCCAAATTGAAATAAACTTTTAAGTCCAATTATCCTTTTTGCTCGCAAGTCCTTATTTAAAGTCCAATTGTCCGAGATTTAAGTACTCACGGGTGATTATTTTAGAAGCCAAATTGTCCCAGGAAAAAGGCAGCGCTCTCTGGCAACGGCTGTGCGGCTTCACTCCACGGAAGAAGCAGTTGACTCTCAGCACCGTGCCACTTCCCCCTCTTCGCTCCAGAGCCCGTTAGTGGGTTCCTTTGCGGGTTGGGGGGGCACTAAAGGTGCCCGCTGAGTCCCATGGTCACAGGCTTCATCCACCTGTGATTTTTGAAAGGGTCCCCGCTTCGCCGTAGCGGTAAAGACCCGTTTCGCGTGGAGCTAGTCCCTCCAGATCAGAGGGAGTCCGCCATTGCCGGTGGCGCCACCCCGGAAGTCCCCAAGTCGTTGATAAAGATGTTGAATAAGACCGCGCCCAAGACAGAACCCTGTGGCACCCCACTAGTCACTCTTCTCTAGGATGAAGAGGAACCATTGATGAGCACCCTTTGGGTTCGGTCAGTCAGCCAGTTACAAATCCACTGAGTGGTAGCATAGTCAAGACCGCATTTTACCAGCTTCTTTACAAGAATATCATGGGGCACCTTGTCGAATGCCTTGCTGAAATCAAGGTAGGCTACATCCACTGCGTTCCCTTCATCTACCAGGCTTGTAATTCTGTCAAAAAATGAGATCAGGTTAGTCTGACATGACTTATTTTTCAGAAATCCATGCTGACTATTGGTGCTCAGACTGTTTGCTGCATGATCTGCTCCAGAATCTTCCCTGGTATTGATGTCAGACTGACTGGGCGATAATTATTTGGGTCCTCTCTTTTCCCCTTTTTGAAAATAGGGACAACATTTGCCCTCCTCCAGTCTGCCGGGACTTTGCCTGTTCTTCAGGAATTCTCAAAGATGACTGCCAGTGGTTCTGAGATCACATCTGCCAGTTCTTTTAATACTCTTGGATGCAGTTCATCTGGCCCTGGAGGCTTGAATACATCTAAACTAGCCAAGTATTCTTGTACTATCTCCTTAGTTATTCTGGGCTGTGTTTCCTCTGCTGAATCATTTGCTCCAAATTCTTCAGGTCGGGCATTGTTTTCTTTATCGAAGAAGACTGAGGCAAAGAAGGCATTGAGGAGTTCAGCCCTTTCTGTGTCCCCTGTTTGCATTTCACCATCTTCTCCTCTGAGTGACCCCACTGTTTCTTTGTTCTTCCTTTTGCTATGGACATACCCATAAAAGCCTTTTTTGTTGCTTTTAACCTCTCTAGCAAGCCTGAGTTCATTCTGTGCTTTAGCTTTTCTGACTTTGTGTCTACATGTGCTGGCTTTTTGTTTGAATTCCTCTTTGGTGGTTTCCCCCCTTTTCCATTTTTTGTACACATCCTTTTTTAATCTTAACTCAGTTAAAAGTTCTTTAGATAGCCACCCTGGCTTCTTTAGGCACCTTCCATGTTTCCGTCTTATTGGTATTGCCTGAAGTTGTGCTTTTACTATCTCCCTCTTAACAAACTCCCAGCCATCATGAACTCCCTTTCCTTTTAGTATTACTGTCCATGGGATCTCACCCAGCACTTCCCTAAGTTTTATGAAGTCGGCTTTCTTAAAGTCAAGAAATTGAGTTCTAGTATGCTTGGCTGCTCCTTTCCGCTGTATAGTAAACTTCAGAAGAGCATGATCACTCGCGCCTAATGATCCTTCCACTTCTACCCCACTAACCAGGTCATCAACATTGGTTAGGACCAGATCTAAAATGGCTGTTCCTCTTGTTGCTTCTCCCACTTTCTGGACAATGAAGTTGTCTGCAAGGCCAGTGAGGAATCTCTTTGACCTTATGCTCTTGGCTGAGTTTGACATCCAACAAATATCTGGGTAATTGAAGTCCCCCATTACTACTATCAACCCTTCCTTTTGCATGCTTGGCCATCTGTTCCAGGAAGGCATCATCTATGTCCTCCGTTTGGCTTGGGGATCTATAGTAAACTCCCACAATGAGGTCTCTGTTATTCTTCTCTCCCTTAATTTTGACCCAAATGCTCTCACTTTGGCTTTGAGGTTCTAAATCTTGGATCTCTTCACAGGTATACACATCCCTGACATATAACGCCACTCCTCCTCCTTTCTTGTCTGGTCTGTTTCTATGAAATAGATTGTATCCCTCCATTATTACATTCCAATCATGGGACTTATCCCACCAGGTTTCACTGATGCCTATTATGTCATATTTAGTTTGCTGTACCAAGAGCTCAAGCTCATCTTGTTTATTTCCCATGCTTTGTGCATTAGTGTACAGACATTGAAGTCCATTAATCATTCCCCCGTGTCTCTTAATTAAGGATTTTTTCCTCCCACCACTAGGTCTGCGTGCTGTTTGCTCCATTTGGTCTATGACATTTGGATGATCATCTTCATCAATTGATAGATTCCTACCTTCAGGAGCACTGTCTCCCTCCCCCACATTAGTCAGTTTAAAGCCCTCCTGATGAGGTTTCTGAGATTTTTGGCAAAAACATTCCTCCCAACCGTTGTGAGGTGCAGCCCATCGCTTGCCAGAAGTCCATCTTCAAGAAACTGCAGTCCGTGATCTAAGAATCCAAACCGTTCCTGTTTACCTTCTTATCATACAATACTTTAGACTTCCGTCAACAACCTCTGAAGATTTTCCGTTCTTTATCACTTATTCTGCATTTCTTAATTTCTCTATTACTTTTAATTATCCTTAACTAATACGGTAATTCTCTTCATAGTCTTCCTTGCAATATTTCATATAATCCTCCTTACAGAACTTTTTGCAGTCCTACTAGCGTAATCTGTTTATTACAATTGCTTTGCAAATAGTTCAGATATTTACTGGAGACCAGATCTTGACCCCGGATCAGGAGAGAGGTACACTGGTGATTCTGGAGCTCTGCCCAGTAAGTAGCTAGATCTTCTCTTCCAAATACAGCATACTGGTGCACAGTTCACAGTGCAGTGGTGTACTGGTAAACTTTGAAGTGCAAGAAGTTATCATGACAGTCCCCATTGCTATACTTTTAAGGAGAGTCTAAAAATGAACACAGCTGTGCTGGCACCTCTTCCTCCCTCTCTCTTTCTTCTTACACACACCAAACAGCACGCATACGATGCACAATGCTTGATTCATTAGGATCAGCGTGGCTGCAATTGCAGGCATAATTTCCCGAGAGTAAACTCTACAGCCAGCTCAAACGCAAGCTTTTGCATTTAGAAAATGAGAAATGCAAACCATCTTGCAAGGAAATGTTGTCGTTTAAACTGTCAGTGTGAACCAGGAACCCCATGAAAGGAAAGGAAAGAAGTAACCAGCCTCTACTTCACTGGTTCCTCCTCTGTCTTCTTAAGAATACAGTGGTGCCCCGCAAGACGAATGCCTCGCAAGACGGAAAACTCGCTAGACGAAAGAGTTTTCCGTTTTGGAGGTGCTTCGCAAAACGAATCTCCTATGGGCTTGCTTCGCAAGACGAAAATGTCTTGCGAGTTCCTGCGGGTTTTTTTCCCTTTCCCCCCCTTTTTCTAAGCCGCTAAGCCGCTTATCAGCTGATCCGATAAGCCGATAAGCCGCTAAAAGCCGCTAATAGCGCTAATAGCGCTAATCCGTCAATGGGCTTGCTTCGCAAGACGAAAAAACCGCTAGACGAAGAGAATCACAGAATGGATTCTTTTCGTCTTGCGAGGCACCACTGTACTTGAAAACCTCATTCTTACCACATTCACGTGCTGGAGCCCATCAGTTACCCTAACACTTTGCAAATGACACTGTCATCTCTGCCTTATCATTATCCCATTTCCATCATGCCGTTCTTCCAAGGTGGTCATGGCAAAGTACATGCTTTCCCTTTTTTTAACCCTTGCATGAACCCTGTGAGGTAGTTTAGACCGAGAATTGCACACTTGCCTCTACCCATATATTAAAATGTCCCTGCATGTGCAAAACCAGCATAGTGGGAGATTTGCTATTTCCCTTTTCCTGAAATGCAATATTTGCATGTATAGATGGTTGTTGTTTTGACATATGGGAAGCATTTGGAATGCCTTTCTGCTGTCTGACATGGAAAGGCCCGACCCAAGGCAGTTTGTGTGGATCTGCCAATACCTGAAGGAATGCCCCTCCCCATATAAACTGTCCCGGACTCTGCGTACATCATCTGAGGCCCTTCTTCATGTGCCTCCTCCATGTTAGGTCTGGAGGGTGGCAGCATGAGAATGAGCCTTCTCTGTGGAATGCTCTCCCTAGGGAGGTCTGCCTGACACCTTCATTATATATATTTTAGGTGCCAAGCGAAAACATTCCTCTCCAACCAGGCCTTTGGCTGATTAAGATTCTATGGGAAGGGGTGGTGGTTATTGTTTTGCTTTGCTGTTTTGTTTCACTTATTTACTTTTTTTTTATCCTGCATTTTCTTCTGTGAACCACCCTGAAATCTTATGATGAAGGGAGGCATATAAATCAAATGAATGAATGAATCATGTTTTGGCTGTAAGTCCATTATTCCGGTAGAAGAATGCAGAAACAAATATAACGGCAGAGGTCATTGATTCAACCACGATCTTTTCATCCTGATCCAGTGAATGGCAAAGACATCTGCTGTATCCAAATTGCACCATTCAGTTGATATTAAGATCCTCCTTTGCATTCTCCATGGACTCTGTGGCCAGCATTCTTCTGTGAACTCATCATCTCCAGAGTACGTGTGTCTAGACAGCACAGGGACGATAAGGAGCCGAGCGAACACTATCATCCCTTTTCAGCCACCAACTGCAGCTTGTTCTTGAGTGTTTGCTATCATCTCTGTACAAGTGACTCATGCAATGGGATTTCCATGGTTCCTTATGGGAAACCTTTTGCGTTCAAATAATTTAGACAATCTGGAGATTATATATATATATTTGCTTTCGTATATATATGCATAGAGAAGAAAAGAGAGCTAACTTCCAGATTTATTCTATCTTGTTTCAGACCTCATACGTTACTGATCCCTTCCCCTCCCTCCCTCTAACATCCCTTCTCAAAATGAATGCCAAGGAACAAAACCTTTATTTGCGTCAACATGTAAGAAGAAGAGAAGAGTTTGGATTTGATATCCCGCTTTATCACTACCCGAAGGAGTCTCAAAGCAGCTAACATTCTCCTTTCCCTTCCTCCTCCACAGCAAACACTCTGTGAGGTGAGTGGGGCTGAGAGACTTCAGAGAAGTGTGACTAGCCCAAGGTCACCCAGCAGCTGCATGTGGAGGAGCGGAGACGCGAAACCAGTTCCCCAGATTACGAGACTACCGCTCTTAACCACTACACCACACTGGCTCCTGTGGTGATCCTGCCTAGCTCTCCAAGACTCACATATAACAAAAGCAACACACAGTGAGGATGTTGCAATGGTGGAGAGGACAGACAGGTCTAGGGGACTCTGGTCAGTGGATCCCTTTTGGAATGTGGATCCTTGCAAAAGCTAAGCAGATCCTGGTCTGGTCAGTGCCTGGATTGGTGACTTCTTGGAAACCACATGAAGCCTTGGGTTCCTTGATGGGAGTGCAGGATATCATGTTAGGAAGTAAATAAATAAACTTTGCATTGGAAGTCAGGAGGAGGAAAGTCTGCATGAACGATACTATTGCAGAATTGGGAGGGCTCCCCACCCCCAGCCAGAACTCACCTGAGCTCAGATCTGGCACCATTCTAACAGAAAGAGGGAGGTGTTCATGGTGAGTTCTGGCACCTCTTTTTCTAGGGAAATAGCACTGGGAATCGCAGACCCTCCAAGTGTCCCTACTTTCCAGGGACAGTCCCAGATTTACAGAAGCTGTCACGGTTTCTGAATTGATCCCAGAAGGTCCTGCTTTTCCTTAGGACGTCCCTATTTTCATTGGAGAAATGTTGGAGGGCATGGAATTATGCGACCCACTGAGCCAAGGAGATAAGTAACTATACAGAAGACATCTGAAGGAAGCCCTGTATAGGGAAGCTTTTTAAATGTTTAATGTTTGGATGTATTTTTATATACAGTGGACGCTCAGGTTGCGAACGTGATCTGTGCAGGAGGCATGTTCACAACCTGCAGCGCTGCGTCTGCACATGCGCAGGTCACGATTCGGCGCTTCTGCGCATGCGCAAAGTGCGATTTAGTGCTTCTGCACATGCACAAGCGCTGAAACCTGGAAGTAATCCATTCCTGTACTTCCGGGTTTCGGCGTGTCTGTAACCCGAAAACAGGCAACCTGAAGCATCTGTAACCTGAGGCATGACTGTACGTTGGAAGCTGCCCAGAATGGCTGGGGCAACCCAGTCAGATGGGTGGGGTATAAATATTATTACTATTACTATTGAAGAAATGCTGATGGGTATGGAATCGGGGTTCAATCAGAAGGCCCAGAGAGGACCTGGAATGAGAAAGCGAGATGAGATAGCAAATATGAAAGCCTGATGTTTTTTCTTGTACGGGTGAAGTTCTTTCTGGTGCTATACCTTGCTGACCCCTTTCTGCTGAATGCAGATGTACCATTTTGGAAGAAATAATGTGGAGGGGGTTTAGTATGCAGCCCCAATTGTCAAAGGTATCGTGTTATAACTGACTGTCCTTGCCAAGGGCGAGGTACCTACTTTTGTTTTTGGCTTTGGTCTCTGCATCAGATAGAGTTTTTACATGAACACAAGGATGAAACGGGACCACACGCAGACTGGGAAGAGTACACAATGCATTAATAACAGCGAAAGCACCTGCGATGTGTTGTAGGGCAAAGCTAATGGGAGGCAAGTGACCTCTGGAAAATGCTAACTCCAAAATCCATTGGGGGTGTTTGTTTAAAATAGGGCTCTGGGTGATTCTGGCCGTTCCGGGAGGTGGGTTGTGGGGAGTATAGCTCACAAGACTTTTAAAGCGCTATTTGTAACTGCTAACACCTTGAAATGATGGTTATGATTGTGGTGACATGACTATGGTTATAACTGTGGTTTGGAGTAACTGCTGAAAGGAATAGTGAGAGCAAAACAACACCTCATATTTCTTGGGGCCATAGGTCTTTCTTTCTTTCTTTCTTTCTTTCTTTCTTTCTTTCTTTCTTTCTTTCTTTCTTTCTTTCTTCATGGAACTGGGGGAAAAAAGCATTGGATTCTTCTTCACTCTAAGTAGTATTCAACCCAAAGCTGCTGGCTGATACAGAGGAGGTGGAGAAAACCACTCCCAGTACCCTTGCTTGATCTCTCCTGGTGCAAAAGTATGGGCTGTGCCCTTGCCAGAGAGCAAGAAAGGAGAGGAGCATTAGCAAGGAGATGAGAATGCAACATTAGCCTTCGGTGTCTGGTTTCGACTGGGGTGAGGGGAGGAAGGGAAGAAGGAGGCAGTTCCATAGAACCAAAACACACACATACACCTCCTCAAATGGTGCTATCCTGCTGGGCCTCTCTGGAAACAGTGTTTCCCCCCATTTGCTCTCTCTCTCTATCTGCCAGATCTCTCACCGCTTCCACAGCATGTTGGTCATCACCCATCTCTTTCCACCCATCCCGTGTCCTCACTTTGCATGGCTGCAAGACACTGAGCTGATGTAATGGGATAAACTGAAGCCAAACGGCCCAGTTTAACACAGCCGAGCCATCGGCACAGATCTGTTTTGGAGCTGCATTGCAACGGTGTGATTTAAAAATCTTACTTGCATTTTTAGTTTAGAATAAGGCATGCGCGCGCGCACACACACACACACACACACACACACACAGAGGGGGGAACACCCCCCTGACCCTCGGAATATTTTTAAATTCATTTTAAAGTTTTATAAATGAATGATGAACAGGAGGATTCCTATCTATCTGTCCATCTGTCTATCAACTCTTATATATATATAAAGGTAAAGGTAAAGGGACCCCTGACCGTTAGGTCCAGTCGTGACTGACTCTGGGGTTGCGGCGCTCATCTCGCTTTATTGGCCGAAGGAGCTGGCGTACAGCTTCCGGGTCATGTGGCCAGCATGACTAAGCCACTTCTGGCGAACCAGAGCAGCACACGGAAACGCCGTTTACCTTCCCGCCGGAGCGGTACCTATTTATATACTTGCACTTTGACGTGCTTTCGAACTGCTAGGTTGGCAGGAGCTGGGACCGAGCAACGGGAGCTCACCCCATCACGGGGATTCAAACCGCCAACCTTCTGATCGGCAAGTCCTAGGCTCTGTGGTTTAACCCACAGCGCCACCCGCGTCTCTATCATTCACATATATATATATATATATATATATATATATATGCAGGTTTTGGTGTCTTCGGGTATCTTCCCGTGTAAGAGTTGGGGTGTCTAGGCGACGTTTCGACGAGGTCTCACTCGTCATCTTCAGGCTGGTGCTTTCGGCTTCTTGTTACTAGAACAGAGCAGGATCTCAGTGTTTGAGTTCCTATAAATACTGTTGAGGGGGTGTGGTGTATAGCCTCCAACGTTCTGGGCAGAGAGGAAGTTCCCAGGTTATTGTGCCTTTTCTTCTTTTGTTCATTAATTACTTGAGGGATATCTTGAGTGATTTCTTGAAAGAAATAGAGAAAACACCCTCACAACATGAACAAGCGTGACGACACGTCCCGCCTGCCAGACATCTGGAAATTAGCCCTCCCCACAAAAACCGACACCAGAACCAGAGGCACACAGAACGCCATCTCCAATCAACCACACCAGACCCAAACCCAGACCCTCTCCACAGATAAATTACAGACACCATCCAGTAGCCAAACCATAGTGGCACCTCCGGATGCTGCACCCCCCTGCAATCCCAACACAGATCTGGCTGGCACAGGGCACAAAACCACAGCTCGCCCCTATACACGAAGCCAAGCCAGAGCACAACTAAGTGCAGTACAGCCATCTTCTCAGAAAAACTCTTTACAAGCTCAAGAGGTCAAGACACGAAAGCTTTAGCAACTAATCCACACCTAATGACCCTCCTAAGTGGTACTCAGAATATCACTCAAGAAATCACTCAAGATATCCCTCAAGTAATTAATGAACAAAAGAAGAAAAGGCACAATAACCTGGGAACTTCCTCTCTGCCCAGAACGTTGGAGGCTATACACCACACCCCCTCAACAGTATTTATAGGAACTCAAACACTGAGATCCTGCTCTGTTCTAGTAACAAGAAGCCGAAAGCACCAGCCTGAAGATGACGAGTGAGACCTCGTCGAAACGTCGCCTAGACACCCCAACTCTTACACGGGAAGATACCCGAAGACACCAAAACCTGCATTCCTGTACCCGTGAAAATCTACGAAAGCAAATATCTCACCTCTACGGGGAGGAAACCTTCCAGCTGACAAGAACCTACGAGAAACTAGAAATCCGAAGAGCCACCATCTTATGTGATCTCTTGTTCCTACGCAACTGCCGAGACAACAACTTAATTCCCACATGCTTCCAACTTAAATTCCACTCTAAAACCCCAGCTACCGAAAGGATCCTGAAACGAACTGAACTATCCCTAATCAGAAACGAACTACATAAGAAAAGATACCTACTAAACCAAACCAACAAAGATCTGCTCACTCTTCACCTCAAACTCTGTAACAAAATCCACCCTGCACTCTGGGACAAATGCAAACAACTAGCCGTTTGGAGAGCTGAAACAGAGTCCTCACATAAGACAGACACACACACCAACAAACTCCACAAACTAGAGAAACGCCAGAAGCCCAGCCACCCTCCACAACAACCCATGAAACAAACAGTACATAACATATCAGACAGGATCCTCACCTCAACTGAAACCAAAGTACTCTCCAAAGGCTTCAACTTTGCAGTCGCCCCGAGACGCATCCCCACGGAAAACATCATATGCGGAGTCGAAGCTAGCCTAACCAAAATCAACCCAGATGAAGCCAATAAAATCAGACTCGAAGTCACCAACATCCTCTGCTCCAGCAAACCACCCAGAAGCAATTTACACAAAGAAGAACAAAAAGCACTCACCAACCTGAGGAAAGACAACAACATAATCATTCTCCCAGCAGACAAAGGTAATGCCACTGTTGTGATGAACACATCGGACTACCAAGCAAAACTATCAAATCTACTCCAAGACCCTACCTACCAACCTATAAAAACAGATCCCACCACCTATCTGGAAAAAACCACCAAATCCAAAATAAAAGCCTCTCCTATCAGTGAAGAAATCCAGCTAAGAATCATCCCCAGAGAAAAATCATCCAGATGCCCCAAACTCTACGGTCTCCCCAAGATACACAAAGAAGGAACACCACTCAGACCAATAGTCAGCTCCATAGGCTCACCTCTACAAAATCTCGCTAAATTCCTCGCTAAGCAACTTCAGCCCTATGCAGAATCTATCGCTTCACACGTTACAAACTCCTTCCAGTTCATAGAAACAATAAAGAAGCAAAACCTACATCCCGATGACCTACTTGTGAGCTTCGATGTTGTATCTCTCTTCACACAAGTGCCCATTAATGAAGCCTTGACAGCCATTCAAAACAAATACAATCCCCCCGAATACATCCTGGACCTGACCAACCACTGCCTAACCAACACGTACTTCATCCACAATGGACAAAGATACAAACAGATAGAAGGAGCACCTATGGGATCACCCCTCTCACCGGTCATCGCAAATCTGTACATGGAACACTTTGAAACCAATGCTTTAGACAAGTCAGAACACAAACCCAAACTTTGGCTCAGATATGTTGACGACACCTTTGTAATTTGGCCACACGGGAAGGAAAAACTAGATAGCTTCCTCACACATCTCAACAGCCTACACCCCAAAATACAATTCACTATGGAAATAGAAGCCAACAACCAACTTCCCTTCCTTGACGTCCTAATCTACAAAAAACCTGATGGCTCCCTAGGACACACTATCTACCGGAAAAAAACACACACCAACCGCTACTTACATGCACAATCACACCACCACCCTGCACAAATAAACTCCGTAGCCAAGACTCTCATCTCCAGAACCAAACGCCTGGCTGACAAAGACCACTTGACAACTGAGTTACAGAATCTCTCAAATGTGTTAATCGCCAACGGATACCAGCAAAACAGGGTTACGAAGCTAATCCAAAAAGAAACACCCCCCAAAAACCAAGACACAGAAGAAAACAATGGCATGGCCCTCCTTCCTTATATCAAGGGCACTACAGATAAAATTAGCAAAATCCTCCATAAACACAATATCAAAACAGCCTTTTGCACCAACCAAAAAATAGCCAATATCCTCAGAAACCCAAAAGATAAAATCCAGTTAGAAAACCAAGGGGTCTATGAAATACCCTGCAAAGTCTGCCCGGCCACGTACATTGGACAAACAAACAGACGAATAAATGCACGTATCGCAGAACACAAGAATGCCGTCAAAAAAGAAGAAAAAACTTCCTCTCTTTACCAACACATGAAAGAAACAGGACACGAAATTAATTTTGCAGATTCCAAATTGCTCTTTAACATGGAACATCACCACAAGAGAATAATCATGGAAGCCATCGAGATAGAGAAACACCCTCACAACATGAACAAGCGTGACGACACGTCCCGCCTGCCAGACATCTGGAAATTAGCCCTCCCCACAAAAACCGACACCAGAACCAGAGGCACACAGAACGCCATCTCCAATCAACCACACCAGACCCACACCCAGACCCTCTCCACAGATAAATTACAGACACCATCCAGTAGCCAAACCATAGTGGCACCTCCGGATGCTGCACCCCCCTGCAATCCCAACACAGATCTGGCTGGCACAGGGCACAAAACCACAGCTCGCCCCTATACACGAAGCCAAGCCAGAGCACAACTAAGTGCAGTACAGCCATCTTCTCAGAAAAACTCTTTACAAGCTCAAGAGGTCAAGACACGAAAGCTTTAGCAACTAATCCACACCTAATGACCCTCCTAAGTGGTACTCAGAATATCACTCAAGAAATCACTCAAGATATCCCTCAAGTAATTAATGAACAAAAGAAGAAAAGGCACAATAACCTGGGAACTTCCTCTCTGCCCAGAACGTTGGAGGCTATACACCACACCCCCTCAACAGTATTTATAGGAACTCAAACACTGAGATCCTGCTCTGTTCTAGTAACAAGAAGCCGAAAGCACCAGCCTGAAGATGACGAGTGAGACCTCGTCGAAACGTCGCCTAGACACCCCAACTCTTACACGGGAAGATACCCGAAGACACCAAAACCTGCATTCCTGTACCCGTGAAAATCTACGAAAGCAAATATATATATATATATATATGTATGTATGTATATGTATATATATTCTTGCAGGGTGTAGTGTGAGATGGGCTATCAGCGGAAAATGGGATACATATGCAGTATGATACCACTTTAACAGTCATGGCTTCCCCCAAAGAATCCTGGGAACTGAAGGGTGCTGAACGTCCTTTAGCCTCTTCCAAACCCACAGATCTATGATTCTACGACCACTAACCTCCTCTGATATTCTACAAGAAATCCTCAAGTGCAGCACTTCAGCTGAGCCCCTATTCATTCCCACCCCACGACAATACAGTGGTGCCCCGCAAGACGAATGCCTCGCAAGACGGAAAACTCGCTAGATGAAAGTGTTTTCCGTTTTGGAGGTGCTTCGCAAAATGAATTTCCTATGGGCTTGCTTTGCAAGACGACAATGTCTTGCGAGTTCCTGCTGGTCCCCCCCTTTTTCTAAGCCGCTAAGCCGCTTATCAGCTGATCCGATCAGCAGATAAGCCGCTAAAAGCTGCTAAAAGCCGCTAATCCGTCAATGGGCTTGCTTCGCAAGACGAAAAAACCGCTAGACGAAGAGAATCACAGAACCGATTCTTTTCGTCTTGCGAGGCACCACTGTATTGCCTTCCCCAAGCAGCCATTTGGATTCTTTGTGCACTCAGCCAGCCCTGCATGTAACATTAGCAAGCATTGTTCCGTGTGTCCAGGCCAGGGTGCCTTCGGGCCACAGGGACCATTGTTTTTTCTGCTTTGTGCCTAGCCTTGTTTCTGTAGTCTCATGCTGCCTGGCTTTCATCCAAGAATTGGCTGCTGCTTATTCAGAGTGCTGAAGATCTGCTTTCCCTTCCCCCAAGGCGAAGACAGAAGGCACCTCAGATAGCCTGCACTAGGACTGCTTTTCAGCCACCTCCTTCCATCAATGCAAGTGCTTGTAGAAAAATTGTACTCCCAGATGCCTCTATGAGGCAGCTGTTATGGGCAGTGAGGGATTAGCTCCCAGGATGGGATGATCACAGCATTTTCATTAGGCGTATCAGTTTCCTGTGGGCTCAGAACATACAGACTATCACTGGACCTTGCAGTGCTGGGATTCCTGATTGGCTGGGAAGATCCTACATTTAGATTGGATGCTGGTTGGTGGCACATGGCTACATTAACCTTTCAACCTTAAAAAATTCCTCTGGAAGTTTTGAGCAGCGGACAGTACTGGTGCAAAACAAAACAAAACAAAACAAAACAAAACAAAACAAAACAAAACAAAACATGGTTAGTTGGCTGCAAATGCCCTGCATGTAATTCTCCTTGTTCCTCATGGGTACCTCAAAAAAAGTAAATAGAACATATACTTAAGAGATGAACAAACACAGGAAGTGTAGGGATTAAGATGTTGGAAGTGCATGAGGCAAATCTGAGGTGCCTTGGGTAGCCTTAAGCAAGCCATTCTCCCTTTCACAGAAATAATCTCCCTGTCCATGGAAAACTAGTATATCAAGGAAAGAAGCACTCTCCTGACATGCTAGCTTTTTGCATGCAGGGAGTGTTTTATTTTTTGAATGTGGAGAAGTATATAAACGTGTGAAGTCTGATATAGTACAGACCTAGGAATTCCTGGGTCTGCACTTGTAGATTAGGTCCTGCACAGGAGAACACCCAGTCATTTCTTCTCTGGAGCTGGATCAAGGACCTGAACGAAGAGTCCTTTACAGATGGTTCAATTACATCTATAAACTTGAACGTCTCCTTCCTTGCAGTATTTCCGGCACTGTGTGATGCCTTTCGATAAGATAACAAGGGGTAGGGCGAAAGCTATTTTCTGATTTTGGAGATACCATAGTTTGACTTCCTTCAAGCATTTTCATGGCCCGCCTTTTTCTTTCTTCGCGTTATGCGACAAACGCATTCCACTTTCCCATTAGTAAAGCAGCGGCAGAGTGACAATAACATGTCAAATGTTCGCCACCAAGAGCCAGAACAATGCCAAAACTATAAAGGATTTTGGAGGTGTCAACTGAGCCTGTTAAGCACTTTTTGATGCATAGTGCCTCTGTTTAGATGATATCAATTATGTGTCCATTCCTAATGACACAGCAGGACTTTAGCTGCGTGCTGTACTAAAGGCGAGAAAATGTCTTGGTCCAGCAATGATAAGTCCTCTCCGCAAGTCCATTTCTTGACCCACCTACCTTCATCCTGCGAGGAATGAGGATGTTGCTTTCCCACTCTGCCTCCTCAGAGCACAATTCCCTGAATTTTCAAGATTCGGACACGAGGAGCGGACCTGGCGTGATCTCTCAGGGGTGGTATGTGCTGACTGAGGGCACCTGAGACTCCGAGCACCCCAAATCACCCTCATCTGCAGGCTGACAGACCAAAGACTCTACTTGTCCCATCCTCCCCCCCCCCACTTCCCTGTTTCCCCTCCAAGCCACCGCAATATGAATCATGCTGTTCCGGAAAGCACGTTTGCGAGCGATGCAAAAGAAGCCAAGGAGCTGCAGAAATAATTGCCTTTGACAGTGGATATGCTTTGGTCTCTTGAAACGCATTGCAGGAGCCTGGAAAACAACCAGCGGCTCCTTAAAAGCTTCCTAAAAAACCTGACTCTGTGTGTCGCTGGCAATAGTGACTCAGAGAACCCAATGGTTGATTCTATCTAGATGATGTAACAAGGGGTTAGCAGGCTTAGGAGAGAATTAAAATACCGCTGCAATTAGAATAAAGCCGTGTGTGTGTGTGTTGGCGCACAAATGCAGAAAGAATGGGGCTTTGCATTTATTAGAGGGCTTTCTTATCAGTTGGTGTTTTTCTTCCCCCTTCCCCCAAATCACAGATGCTATTGAAACCAGGGGATTAAAAGTGTAGCAAGCTCTTCAAAAACAGAGCTGATCTCATGATCCGCTGCCTTAGAATAGGTGGCGAGTTCAGTGGTATTCATCGACTGTTGTGGTGGGGAGTTTTTCTGTAGCGCTAGAGGCAACTACAGCTTTTCACAGACATAGAAGGGAAACAGAGAGAGAAAGAGAGAGAGACACTGAGGTCCAGCGCTGAGGGCCTTCTGGCAGTTCCCTCACTGCAAGAAGCCAAGTTACAGGGAACCAGGCAGAGGGCCTTCTCGGTAGTGGCACCCGCCCTGTGGAACGCCCTCCCATCAGATGTCAAAGAGAACAACAACTACCAGACCTTTTGAAGACATCTGAAGGCAGTCCTCTTTAGGGAAGCTTTTAATGTTTGATGCATTACTGTATTTTAATATTTTGTTGGAAGCCACCCAGAGTGGCTGGGGAGGCCCAGCCAGATGGGCGGGGTATAAATAATAAATTATTATTATAATATTATTATTATATTGCCCTAGAAAGCATCAACACCCCGCACCATGCTTTGACCATGGCATATGACAATTTGGATGCCGTTGTCGGGGATGTTGTTGTTACAGGCAATGAGAGCGTATTTGGACAAACTGCGACCTGAAAAGTTGGTTGGACTACCAGGTGGGTTCTTAGTGTGGCAAACGCTGCAGGGATAACTGATACCTGATACCTGCCCCCCCCCCAGCATTAGTAGTTTGCCTCTTGGCCTCAGTAGGCCCCACTGACCACAGTGCTCTTCCAGTGGAAGCGTGTGGTACTAGTGTCATGATCTGCGGTGGATGGTTGCAAGCAAGCTGCCGCCATTTTGAATTTTCCATGGTTCCCTTCCGTTTGAGACAAATCCCCAGAAACGCGAATGTTTCTGATCCATTTGCTGCTTCTACACGCCGCGTGGCTTTTCTTATAAACCAGGCCTGGAGGCCTCATGGCCTGCCAAGCTGACCGCAGACCACCAGTCAGAAGGAAAGAGGGTGGGGGGAGGCTGAGGTTGGTGCGGCAGAACACCTACGGTCCAGCCTCCGCTGACTGTACCCACAGATCCATGAATCTGCTGCCTCCATTGAAATTGGCATCCCTTCCAAATGCCCCATTTTAAGTGGGATAGCCACGCTCTTCTTTAAGGTGCCCTGGACTCTGCCCTCCTCCCGAGGTGCCCCAATTTTGTGATGCTTGTGGATGGGGGAAGCGGCTATGGCAGCAGCATGGGGCAGGAATGCTTCCCTGGCTTTGGGGGAAGGCTGGAAGGCTCTGGTGCTCTCTCCTTCTCTGAGCTGGGCAGAAAGGCAGAAAGGAGGCGCGTGTTCCAATTTTTATCAGCAAAATGTTGGAGAATGTGAATTACCAAGGCAGCCCTTATGAAGGAGAAATCAACAGGTTTGAGTGCACATGTGCTTCTAAAAGCTGAAGCAATGGGGTAATACCGTATTTTTCGGACTATTGGACGCACCGGTCCATAGGACGCACCTAGATTTGGGGGGGGGGAAATAAAGGCAAAAAAAATTATCCCCCCCCCCGCCAGGCGCGGGGCTGGGGCGGGGAAGCCCGAGCTTCCCCCTGCCCCAGAACGGGACCCAGAGCCATGCCGAAGCTGCGCGCAGCTTTGGCATCGCTCTGGGAGCTTGCGGGGCTGGGGGAGGAGGAAGCCTTCCGCCAGCCTCCAAACCATGTCGGGAGACAGCGGGATGGCGCGCTGCGCCTCTCCCGCTGTCCCCCGAGTTTGCGGGGCTGGGCCAGCCTTCTAACCAAGTCGGGGGACAGCGGGAAGGGCGCGCTGCGCCCCTGCCGCTGTCTCCCGAGTTTGCGGGGCTGGCGACGGGGAGGAGCAGGCTTCTCCCCCCGCCAGCCTTCTAACCAAGTCGGGGGACAGCGGGAATGGCGCGCTGCGCCTCTCCCGCTGTCTCCCGAGTTTGCGGGGCTGGCGACGGGGAGGAGCAGGCTCCCCCCCCAGCCTTCTAACCAAGTCGGGGGACAGCGGGAAGGGCGCGCTGCACCTCTCCCGCTGTCCCCCGAGCTTGTGGGGCTGGCGGTGGGGCTCTCCTGAAGCCTGCCATCCCGCTATTCCCTGACCTGATCTGGAGGTTGTGGGGATGGTGGGGGGGAGAAGCAGGCTTGCTTCTCCCATCCCCAGCCTCCAGATCAGGTCGGGGAATAGCGGGATGGCGGAGCGCTGCCATCCCGCTATTCCCCGACCTGATCTGGAGGTTGTGGGGATGGTGGGGGGGAGAAGCAGGCTTGCTTCTCCCACCCCCAGCCTCCAGATCAGGTCGTGGAATAGCGGGATGGCGGAGCGCTGCCATCCCGCTATTCCCCGACCTGATCTGGAGGTTGTGGGGATGGTGGGGGGGGAGAAGCAGGCTTGCTTCTCCCCCCGCCAGCCTCCAGATCAGGTCGGGGAATAGCGGGGTGGCGGCTCTGCGCCTCCCCGCTGTCCCCAGCTTTTGGGTGCAGGCTGCTGCCCGCAAGCCTTGCGAGCCCGCGGGACATCCCGCCGGGCTTGCAAGACTTGGGATAGCTTCCTGAAGCCTGGAGAGCGAGAGGGGTCGGTGCACACGGACCCCTCTCGCTCTCCAGGCTTCAGCAAAAGCCTGCATTCGCACCATAGGACGCACACACATTTCCCCTTCATTTTTGGAGGGGAAAAAGTGCGTCCTATAGTGCGAAAAATACGGTAATTTTCTTTTATATCTCTTTATTCGGTAGCCCAGACTGAGTTCCCTTCATCTGCATTTTGTTTCTGGCTGGCTGGGCGATGTGTTCCTTATAGCAACCGTGCCCGATTTCTTCTCACTCACAGCGCCTTTTCGGTAAATCCCCCGAAGTATTTTACAGGCCTCCTCAAAATGCCACATAGCGAAAGCTTACCACAGGTCATGAAATTTGATCTCATCCTGGAAACATTTCCTGGGAACCGGCTGCCTTAATATACCACAGCTCCAGTGAGTCGTTGCTGCCGATTTGCAGCGCGGAATTTTTTGTGTGACCAAATCTCTTCTCCCCTTGCAGGCTCTGTGAGCAATTCCGGGACAGCTGACAGAGCGAAACAGATTAAAAGCGCTGAAGGAAACTGGGGTCGCTCCTGACAAGCACATCTGCCGATTTGGCCTACCTCAGGTCCTGTCAGAATGCGAACCAGGCTGCGGAAGCACTGCAACCATCTAATGATGTTTAGGAATGATGGCTTGAATACTGAATCAAATTAACATCAGGGCGCGGGGAGAATTGAGAGAGAAGTCATTGTTCCAGGGCATGCTTGGAACATGGTGTGTACGCTGCTTTGTTACTCAGCGGCAGCTGTAGTCCTGTGGCAGCGCAACTGCTTTGCATGCCGAATGTTCCAGGTTCAATCCCCGTCTTCAAGTAAGGAGAACCCATGGCTGAAATCCCAGAAAGCAGATGATACTGAGCTCTGGAGGGTAGGACTCGAACCAGTGGCTTCAGATTACGAGAAAGGAGATTCTGAGAAAACATCAGGTAGACCTTACTGACGGGAAGAGCTGTTTGACAGTGGCATGGACTCCCTCAGAAAGTGGTTGACTCTCCTTCCTTGGAGGTATTTAAGCAGAGGTTGGATGGCCATCTGTCATGGATGCTGTAGTTGAGATTCCAGCATTGCAGGGGGTTGGACTAGATGGCCCTCGGTGTCCCTTCCAACTCTATGATTCTGTGAACTCCTGGCAAACTTTTGCCAGCCAGTGCAAGACAGCACTGTGCTGGATGGACCAATGGTTTTGCTCGGCATTAAGGTCGCTTTCCACGCAGTTCTATATTTATACCATACAGAATATATGAAAAGGCAGAAGAAGCTCTGGTGACAACGCCATCTCCTCCCACCTTACTTTTTTTTTGTTTTGTTTGCCCATCACATTGGCTTCCGCTCCTGGCAGCAAAACCAAAGCTAATCTGTATGACCATTAATTTAAGTTGCAAAATAAACATTTTATACCTCCGAGCTTGTTTATTTTATAGTAATTGCTATCAAATACCTGGGACTGCACTATGAATCATGACAACATTTAAAATATTGAATTTTCCCGTCGCAAGATCCTGGCTGGCATCCTGAGATAATCTACTTCTGCCTCCCTTCGAAGCCGTTTGGTCCTTGACGGATGAATGAGTGCCGGAGCAAGGTGTGCAAGATAGATTCTTGCCACGCTGCAACCTTCGTTGCAATGTTGCTGGAATATCAATGCGCACACGGGATTGGGTTTCTTAAGGGGCTTTGCAACGTTCCTTTCACCTTGCTGCAACTTCTGCAGGGTTGTTTCCTTATTAAGGCTATCAAGGGCTACTACTTCCAATATTGGAGCTGAGATACCCTCAATCCCAGTTCTGCAGGTTACGAGTGGGGAAGCTGCTATTGTACATGTGTCCTGTCTGCAGGCTTCTCATGGGTATCTGCTTGGCCCCTGTGGGAACAGGATGCTGCCCTTCTAACAACAACAATTTATTATTTGTACCCTGCCCATCTGCTTGGGTTTCCCCAGCCGCTCTAGCCAGCTCCCAACAGAATATTAAAAACACAATAAAACATCAAACATTAAAAACTTCCCTAAACTGAGTTGCCTTCGGATGTCTTCTAAAAGTCAGGTAGTTGTTTATTTCCTTGACATCTGATGGGAGGGCGCCACCACTGAAAAGGCCTTCTGCCTGGTTTCCTGTAATCTCACTTCTCGCAGTGAGGGAAGCACTAGAATGTAGCTGTCAACTTTTCCCTTTTCTTGCGAGGAATCCTATTCAGAATAAGGGAATTTCCCTTTTAAAAAGGGAAACATTGACAGCTATGCACTAGAAGGCCCTCGGCACTGGACCTCAGTATCTCAGGGCTGAACGATGGTGGTGGAGATGCTCCTTCAGGTATACTGGGCCGAGGCCGTTTAGGGTTTTAAAGGTCAGCACTAACACTTTGAATTGTGCTCGGAAATGTACTGGGAGTCAACGTAGTTCTTTCAGGACCGGTGTTATGCGGTCTCAGCGGCCGCCCCCAGTCACCAGTCTTTGGGGGGGAAGGAGGCAGAAGGGCTCTCACACTCCATCAGAGCATCGCGCCTAAGCTAAGCAAACACTCCCAGGTTTGGGGAAGCGGGCACGAGGCTCTGACAGGTTGCTGGGGCCCGCGTGCCTCCTTAGTAAAGCTAGAATTTTTTTTAATGTACAGTGGTGCCTCGCAAGACGAAATTAATTCGTTCCGAAAGTTTTTTCTTCTTGCGAGTTTTTCATCTTGCGAAGCACGGTTTCCCATAGGAATGCATTGAAAATCAATCAATGCGTTCCTATGGAGACTGTCCTGGGACAGAGGGGAAGCGCCGCTCTGTCCCCTCTTTTGAAGCAAGGGGCGGAGAGGAGAAGATCGCTTCTCCCCCTTGCCGCCCCTTGGTTCAAAAGGGGTCCGGGGACAGAGGGGAAGGCTTCCCCTCTGTCCCCGGAGTTTGTGGGGCTGGCAATGGGGAGAAGAGATCTTCTCCGTGCCGCCCCTTGCTTCAAAAGAGGTCCGGGGACAGCGGGGAAGACGCGCTGCGCTTCCCACTGTCCCCGGAGCTTGCGGGGCAAGCTTCGTTTTGCGAAGCAAGCGCATAGGAAAATTCGTCTTGCGAAGCAACTCGAAAACGAAAAAACCTTTCGTTTTGCGAGTTTTTCGTCTCGCGAGGCGTTCGTCTTGCGGGGCACCACTGTAATTGTTTTTCCTGACCCTGAATAAATTTTGTGCCCAGGGCAACCACCCAGAGCACCAGCACCATTTTTGTGTGTAAAAACAAAGCACTGCCCATGTCTTTCTGATGCGAGTGATGGAGAGGAGCAACAATTTTTCATGACGTCTGAAAGGTCAGGTGCAAGTTGGATAAATGGATCTTTGTTAAGCCTTGCAGGACTCCCCAAACAGACAGGTGTTATCTGGAAGTCAGGAGGGGGGGGCGGTTTATTTCACTGCTAGCTTACTGTATCATACAATCTTCGCTCTTCAAAGGGCTGGGCTGCCAGCTTCTTTTTTTAACCAGCTCCTCTTGGTGTGAAAGATTCTTATTGTTATTTCATTTGCTTTCATTATTAACGACTCCATTCATTTAAAGAGGAATTCAGTGGACTAATTAATTTGTTCCCCAGCTTCATTTTGAAGGTTGTTTGGAATTGTTAAATTTGCTTTTAGCTTTATGTTAATATTTTGATGGTGTGTTTAATTGGGGAATTTGCCTGTTTTTGTATTGTTCTGTTCATAGTTTGCTTGCTGCTTTGAGTATCCATGAAAAAACTTGGTCTTAAAAATAAATAAATTTCATTATTAATTCCTTCACACCTTTTAAATGTTTTATGTTTGATTTTTAAAAACCCGGATACAAATATATACACTGAGAGCAAGGGGGAAAAGAGAAACTATACATTAAGAAAGAGCAAAGGAGGTATAAGGTTGAATATTTTCCAGAAAATCACAACTAATTGTCATCTTTCAATAGATCTCTTCCTCTGTCGCTCATTACACAAATGTTTTATAGCAGGTTAGCTTCAATAATAGTTATATTTCAGATTTTTGAGATCCATTCGCAAATTGACAAAAGAAAACTTTTCCAAATTGCTCACAGGCAGTTGTGGGAAGGTTAACAACCATTTCCACGTCAGTATCAATAATTAAATCCTTAAGCTAACCCATCAATAGAAACAACTGCATGGCCATTCACTAAATTTTCAGTTGTGTCTGAACCACATTGTTGTGAAATTTATTTATCTCCTGCCACACTCAATGTGGAACTTAATTGATGACCTGACCTGGTTATTTACTATAATACTGCCCCTCTTGCCTCGAAATATGAAAACCTCTGTGGTCTTGTCCCCCTCGTGACCTCTGCCATCTCCTCAAATGTTAAAATACATTGGCCACTCTTTCTGTTATGTACTGAGTTGAATAGGATCCAAAATGCAGCAGTCTGATTGGTCCTAGAACAATAGGATCCAGAATGCAGCAGTCTGAAAATGGAGGTGTTGGGTGATAATCTGGGGGCATCCCCTAGTTTTAATTATATAACCAAACTTCCACACAAAACTACAGTGGTGCCCCGCAAGACGAATGCCTCGCAAGATGGAAAACTTGCTAGACGAAAGAGTTTTCCGTTTTGGAGGTGCTTCGCAAAATGAATTTCCTATGGGCTTGCTTCGCAAGACGACAATGTCTTGCGAGTTCCTGCTGGTTTTTTCCCCTCCCCCCCTTTTGCTAAGCCGCTAAGCCACTTATCAGCTGATCCGATCAGCAGATAAGCCGCTAAAAGCCGCTAATCCGCTAATCCTTCAATGGGCTTGCTTCGCAAGACAAAAAAACCGCTAGACGAAGAGAATTACAGAACGTATTCTTTTCGTCTTGCGAGGCACCACTGTACTGAGCATAAACAGGTATAGTTGTGCTCATGACGTTTGTTGGGTTCTCCTCCTATTGCCAGTGTTGCACTTTTCAGATCTCTAAGAAGCATTTCCTTCTGCTTCTACTGATTTATCTGGGATGTGCTAATGATTCAGAGGCACCACTTTCATTGCATAATTACCGTATTTTTCCCGTGTATAACATGACCCTGTGTATAAGACGCCCCCTATTTTTGGGGACTCAAAATTAAAAAAATGGGGAGTGATTGCCCTCGTGTATAAGACTACCCCCTTTTTTAACATCATTTTTTAGTAAAAACAACAACCCCTAGTCTTATACACGGAAAAGTACGGTATTTGCCTCTATCTAGGGATGTTGGCACTCTCCCCATGTACTTTTGTGTTGCTGGAATTGGGGTGCGAATAGTGATAATGCCACTTAGTTCGCTTGGATGGAGAGATGTGGGTGGGTGAGTAGAAACTTAAAAATTTTGCATGAGCAAATGTGGCCCTGGAGAAAGTCCCTCGCCTCTGATCAGTAGTCCACTTGAATGCACTGTTCTGTAATTTTTCAGGTCACTCATTCATATACAGTATAGACACAGCACAGATAGACGCAAATGGTAGCACATGAGACTCTCAGTCTCAAGGCTGTGAGTTTGAGCCCCACGTTGAGCAAAAGATTCATGCATTGCAAGTGTCGGACTAGACGTGGTCCCTTCCAGCTCTACAATTATATGATTCTATGTATATAGACACACGGGATGTGGGTGGCACTATGGGTTAAACCACAGAGCCTAGGACTTGCCGATCAGAAGGTCGGCGGTTCGAATCCCCGCAACAGGGTGAGCTCCCGTTGCTCGGTCCCTGCTCCTGCCAACCTAGCAGTTCGAAAGAACATCAAAGTGCAAGTAGATAAATAGGTACCGCTCTGGCGGGAAGGTAAACGACGTTTCCGTGCGCTGCTCTGGTTCGCCAGAAGCGGCTTAGTCATGCTGGCCACATGACCCGGAAGCTGGACGCCGGCTCCCTCGGCCAATAAAGCGAGATGAGCGCCGCAACCCCAGAGTCGGACACGACTGGACCTAATAGTCAGGGGTCCATTTACCTTTACCTTATATAGACACACACACAGCCCAGTATGTCGGCGTACACAGTCTCTTTCTTGGTATACACAGACTCATCTGCACCTTCTAGGGAGAGTGAGAAAGTCTCCCAGTTGTCGTTTTTGAAGGGTTGGGCGTAAACATGAGGCACATTTGCACAGAGGCAGAGAGAGAGATGCAGAGAAAGATATTCCAGCAGCCTTTTAAATGAGTGAAACCTACCAGTGATATTATCTGTCATGTCCCGAAGTAAACTGGCTGCCTAATTGCAACAAGACTTTCAAGACATGTTCTTCTCAGTCTTGAATTACTGGATAAGCAGCAATAAATGCTCTTCGTCTTACCAATGACTTACATATTGTCTTAGTCTTCCTTTTTATTTATTTATTTTTAAATCTGAATTTGTAGAGAGTCAGTGTGGTCCTGTAGCTAGGGGTGTGGTTTCGGTTGCAGATCACATTTCAATATTATAATAATACCACAAGTTCATTCCTTAGCTATAGTTGTTCAGGCTGAATATGTCTTGAGACTGTGTTCAGCTTCTTTTAAGATTGTGGCACACCTATTCTGCGTTCAGTGTACCACTCTTTGAAGAGGATTCGGGTCACAGAATTTTGCATTATCAAGCTTTGTTGAACCGTTCCAAGCGTGATTTGAGACCCACAAACCCACGGTAAAAGCTGAATCCTCAACAACCCCGGGAAATGGTTCTGGGGTTCCATCATGACTGATCTTGTGATTTCTCCTTTGATGGAAGAGGAGCTGCAGTCCCATGTGAGCTTGCATCTCTTACATTGCGCTGCTCACATGAGCAGGTTTGTCATCGGAAAAGTTTACATTGCAAGCTGGTTCCAAGCATATTGTCAGACCTGATTTGAAGACAACTTGAGAACAGAGCCCCATTTATCCAAAATACCAAGCATCAGGCTAATGGTAAATTGGGACACATGAGTAATTGGTCAGGACCATCCAGTTGGAAATAGTTTCATGAAGGTCAGATTGGACAAGGATGGCTGACCCATGTTCATCTGATGCAGCAAAATAAATTAAGACTTCCACAATTGAATGCTTTACTTATATCATGCTTTTCTTCCATCATGAACTTCAGGGCAGCAGATGACCTGTTTACTGAGCATCCATCCAGTTTGGTTCCTCTGTCTTCAACTGCTCCCTGTTTTGCATGTGTAATGAATTTCTCCATAATTGTCCTGTAATTACGCATTTCCTGCTCCTGGAGGACAGCAGGGCTCAAATGATTCCTCTCTCCTAATTTTCATTCTTTCTTATTGCCAAAGAATTCTATTTCACACTAAAAAACGAAAACACTGTGAGAAGAACCAGTCACTTGGAACAGGAAGCAATGAGATGCAGAAGTTCCAAGCTGGAAGCGTAGCACTAAAGGCACAAATCTTGCCTCTGCTGCCTTCCCTATGTTTTAAGCAGTTATTGTTTTTATCTGCAATCTGCCCAGAGTCACGTCAGGGAAAAAAGCGGGGTATGTATGTATAAATAAATAAATAAATAAAGAGAGTAGCTCTGCTGGGGGTGTCGTCATTGTGACAGAATGTGCAGTTGTGTGGGCAGACTCCATGGACACAGTGTGTATAGTGTGGTCTCTTTTAGAATTTCGGCTGAATGTGTGCACAGGGCAGAGCCAGCAAACATGAGATAGAGATGGAGCAGAAATTTGATTCACTCCACATTTAAAGGTGGGCTTACCCAATATGCAATTTCCCAAACATTATGCAAGCTGAAACACAGCCCTCCTTTGATGTTCCTCCTCTCCTGGGTCCTTCCCAAGCAATCTGAGACTGTGCCAGTGTGCCTGTCTCTGCTCCCCCCCTTTTCATCCCTCTTCTGGTACTGGGAAACAGGGGGAGGGCAGCTGGTCGCAGCAGGAGGGGGAGACACCTGGCTTCTTCACCAGCCTGGCTCATCGCTGCGTCTTGATCCCCCTCCTCTCCAGCTTCAGATTCTGGACTTCTCTCAGTCACAGTCTCTTCCGGCACACTAAACCCTGTTACCTCTTCAGCTTCTGGAACCTCCAAGTATGCTCCACCTTCTCCCTCTGACCCCTCATGGTCGTCTCACCACCAATCCCCAAGATCTGAGTCTTCTTCGCTTGGGGGTTCCCCAGCTGGTGCATCCCACATTCCTCTGTGTCCAACCAGTCCAGGACAGCATATTAGGCAAAACAGAATACAAAACTGTGTGTATGGGGAGATACTCACACTAAAATGCTGATGAGATTTCATGAGGACTTGTTTTTCCTTTTTCAACCCAAGCAGAAGTGGAAGTGTAAAGAACCAAACTGAAGTTTGGAAAAGAGAGAAACTGAATGGAGTCAAAGTTGACGGATTCACTGGCCCCTACCTTAAGAGGGGACGCGGGTGGCACCGTGGGTTAAACCACAGAGCCTAGGGCTTGCCAATCAGAAGGTCGGCGGTTCAAATCCCCATGGTCCCTGCTCCTGCCAACCTAGCAGTTCAAAAGGATGTCAAAGTGCAAGTAGATAAATAGGTACCGCTCCGGCGGGAAGGTAAATGGCATTTCTCTGTGTTGCTCTGGTTCGCCAGAAGCGGCTTAGTCATGCTGGCCACATGACCTGGAAGCTGTACGCCACCTCCCTTGGCCAATAAAGCGAGATGAGCACCGCAACCCCAGAGTCGGTCACGACTGAACCTAATGGTCAGGGGTCCCTTAAGAGGGCTCAACTCTGTTCCTGCCTGCACCTCGCCACTGCCCAGATGCGTGAACAATATCGAAATGATTATTCTAGTTACAGGAAAGTAGCCGTGTTGGTCTGCCGTAGTCGAAACAAACAAACAAACAAGTATCTGAAGAAGTGTGCATGCACACGAAAGCTCATACCAATAACAAACTTAGTTGGTCTCTAAGGTGCTACTGGAAGGAATTTTTTTGTTTGAAATGATGATTGCTCAACTTTAATTGTAGGGGAGAATTCTTCCTGTAGAGAGGGGACTAGAGTTGTTGAAGAGGCAAGGTTTGTTTGCTCTTCTAAACAAGCACATGCACACACAAACACACTAATCCCTAGGGTAGAGAGAGGGGAGGGGAAAAGCCTACACTCTTCAAAGAAATACTAGTAATATAAAGACAGAAAAATCTTTTGCAACCATGGCAAAACCCCTAGGGGAAGATGTCCATATACAGCCAAATGGTTTTGAACAATCCCTGAAAAAGAAAGAAAGGATCTTATTTATAAGCCCTTAATTGTTACAAATGTGTGTCAGGGTTACGCAGCGAATTCCAGAACAGCAGCTAAAGATAAGAAATGCAGTCCTACCAGATACCTGTGTTTTCCTAGCAGCTGAGGGCAACCGCCATCTGAGCTTGAGCGACACAATGCCTCTAGTGTTCAAGAGTAAATAATTGTTCTCCTCCTCCTGAGTGCAGGGCGGGGAAGGAAGAAGAGAGTGGGGTGCAGACCCACTTGCACAAACAGCCCAGATGTATCAGGGTTCAAGGGGTATCAATTAAGACCTTTGAGAGTTGTGCCCCTTCAGTCTGAGTGGTGCAAAGGATGGAGAGCAAAACGTCTGGGCTGTAGCATCTGTTTGGCAGGCAGAAATTCCTGGGTTCAGTCCCTGGCATCTCCAGGCAGGGATAATAATAATAATAATAATAATAATAATAATAATAATAATAATAATAATAATCTATTTATACCCCACCCATCTGGTTGGGCTTCCCCAGACACTCTGGGCGGCTTCCAACAAAATATTAAAATACAGTAATGCATCAAACATTAAAAGCTTCCCGAAACAGGGCTGCCTTCAGATGTCTTCTAAAAGTCTGGTAGTTGTTGTTCTCTTTGACATCTGATGGGAGGACGTTCCACAGGGCAGGTGCCACTACTGAGAAGGCCCTCTGCCTGGTTCCCTGTAACGTGGCTCCTTGCAGTGAGGGAACTGCCAGAAGGCCCTCAGCGCTGGACCTCAGTGTCCAGGCAGAATGATGGGGGTGGAGACGCTCCTACAGATATACTGGGAAGAGGCCGTTTAGGGCTTTAAAGGTCTGCCCCGACACTTTGAATTGTGCTCGGAAATGTACTGGGAGCCAATGTAGGTCTGTAGGATGGTGGGAGCTGTACCCCAACACATCTGGAGGGCACCACATTGGGGAATGCTAGTGTACATAATACTGAGCTAATCATGCCAGCGGCCTGACTTGCTGTAAGGCACCTTCCTAGGTTTAAACAACAACAACAGGAGTCCTGTTTCTAGACCTTTGACATTCAGGGTTAATCAGGCTGAAGATGGAACTCGCATTTAGTTCTCTGTCTACATTTGCAGAAGGGAACATTACAGTGGTACCTCGGGTTAAGAACTTAATTCGTTCTGGAGGTCCATTCTTAACCTGAAACTGTTCTTAACCTGAAGCACCACTTTAGCTAATGGGGCCCCCCACTGCCGCCGCCGTGTGATTTCTGTTCTCATCCTGAAGCAAAGTACTTAACCCGAGGTAATATTTCTGGGTTAGCGGAGTCTGTAACCTGAAGCGTATGTAACCTGAAGCGTCTGTAACCCGAGGTACCACTGTATAGATGTTTGCATCAAAGTTATGCAACCCCTGAGCCAAGGAGCTAAAAAACGATACAACCTTTAAAAGACATCTGAAGGTAGCCCTGTAAAAGGAAGTTTTTTTAATGTTTAATGTTTTATTATGTTATGGGACGCGGGTGGCGCATAGGACGCGGGTGGCGCTGTGGGTAAAACCTCAGCACCTAGGACTTGCTGATCGTATGGTCGGCGGTTCGAATCCCCGCGGCGGGGTGCGCTCCCGTTGCTCGGTCCCAGCGCCTGCCAACCTAGCAGTTCGAAAGCAGCCTCGGGTGCAAGTAGATAAATAGGGACCTCTTACTAGCGGGAAGGTAAACGGCGTTTCCATGTGCGGCTCTGGCTCGCCAGAGTAGCTTCGTCACGCGACCCGGAAGTGTCTGCGGACAGTGCTGGCTCCCGGCCTCTAGAGTGAGATGAGCGCACAACCCTAGAGTCTGTCAAGACTGGCCCGTACGGGCAGGGGTACCTTTACCTTTACCTATGTTTTCATAAATGCAGGAAGCTGCCCAGTGGAGTGGCTGGGGGAAGCCAGTCAGATGGCTGGGGTATAATAATAATAATAATAATAATAATAATGGAATAGGATGTCCCTATTTTCATCAGAGAAATGTTGGAGGGTATGCCGCTCCCTGAGTCCATGTGTGTATGCGGAAATTGTCCACAGTGTTCCGAGTGGCTCGTGCGAAACGCGACGGAAAAAGCTCTCTTCCCCAAACTGTGTTTTGTGCCCCCTCCAGTTTGGTTTCCTGTGGGGAGTGGGCAAGGAGGGAGCCCCCACCCTGCCTGTTGTGTCACATTTATCTGTGCAGCTAAATCCTGTGCCCTTGGTTTGTTTCTCAAAGCCGCATTTCGCAGATGGGGCGTGTTTTTCCTGTTAGAACTGCCCCCCTCCCCCCACCCTCCGTGGTTCTTTATCCTTCCTTGCCCTCCTACACGCTCTGTGGCTGGTTTGCACATTTCATTTCAAATGTGCAGAACACCAAATAATGACTTGATCTGCTTAATGCAATTTCCTGGTTCCCTCTCTCTCCCTCTGACAGTAGTGGGAGTTCCCATCCCCCACCCGCTGTTTCCTCCACTCTGGCTGTCTCTCCTTTCTGAACGCTCCTGCTTTGATTATTTGTATATTTCAGTGGAGGGTTTAGAGACAATGCTTCATCCTCTGGACACGTTTTTTTGTTTTTACTCCCCACCCCCACCCGGCCTTTCTCTTTCTGCATATTTCCCCGCATACGCAAGCAAACATTCAGATCCAGAATTAGGCCTCTGTTGAAGCTTGGGAAAATTTCTGGAGTCTTGCTTTTCCTTCCAGCACTTAAGAAAGTTTTTACTCTTATTAAGGCCTGCTGTTATCAGTACGGTCAACTCTGGCTGGCAGAGCCCCCCCCCCAAGGCATCAGAGAAGGTTTCCCCCCATCTCCTTTTTTTTGGGGGGGGGGAATTGAACGAATTCCTATGCCCCACAAATAACCCATAGGTGCATTTTAAATAAAAACACACATTTTACTCATGTAAAAACACCAGACAGTCCTCACAAATAACCCAGAGATGCATTTTAAATACAGTGGTACCTCTGGTTGTGAACGGGATCCGTTCCGGAGGCCCGTTCGCAACCTGAAAAGAACGCAACCCGCATCTGCGCGGGTCGCGATTCGCCGCTTCTGCGCATGACATCATTTTGTGCGTCTGTGCATGCGCGAGCGGCGAAACCCGGAAGTAACCCTTTCCGGTACTTCCAGGTCACCGCGGGACGCAACCTGAAAATGCTCAACCTGAAGCAAACATAATATGAGGTATGACTGTTAAAGGACGCATTCTACTCATGTAAAAACACGCTGATTCCCGGACCATCCGCAGGCCGGATTTAGAAGGCGATTGGGCCGGATCCAGACCCCAGGCCTTGGTTTGCCTACCCATGTGCTAGTCCGACACTGTAACCATGCTGGCTCCCCAAAACTCACTGGGAATTCCTCGATAGTTAACTGGGACTTAAACCTGGCACACTCTGGACCATGCCTTCTCCGTTTTCGAGAATGCTGGTTTTTCTACCAATGCATGTCAGAATGGGTTGTTTTCCCCACACTGGTATAAAAATAATAACCATTTTTATTATTATTTACACCCCGCCCATCTGGCTAGGTAACTTTTAATTCCAATTGACAGATAACCCCTTCATAGTTCCTTCCATTTAGAGGGGTTTCCCTTCTCCTTTGGGGATGGTGCTAGAGCATTTGGACGGGGGGGGGGGAATCCCCCCTCCTCACTTTTATCCCTACCTGCTGTGCAGCCCCCATTTAACCTACCCCTGTGCAAGCTCTTCTTTTCCAGTATTCTGATGGTGGTATATTTTGGTGAGGGGATCTCCTCCACTCCCCCTCCCCCACCCCAAAAAATCGCTGGGCTCCATATCTGCTTATTCCGCCCCCTCCCCCGCCTTTTAGGGTGGTGTTTGACAGACCTCGCAGAAACAGTGAAACACCCCCAAAACCAGGCCCCTGCCATTCACCTCTTGCAGGTGTTTCCCCTCCCCAAAGGCTCATGAATTTTATTTCTCATCTTTGCGCCTCCCCACCTTTTCACAGGGCTCCCCCCAAAAAAGAAAAAAAATGCAATTCCATTTCACTTTGTCTTGCTCTGCTTCCTCCTGGTTTTTGTGTTTTTTTGCATGCATGCATGCAAACCCCGGGTTTGTTTGTGTGTTGTTGTTGTTTTGCAGGAAGCAAAAGCAACAGAAAACACAGCCAGGCCTCGCCTCGCTCCCTTCCCCCTTCTCTGTGTATATGTGTGTGTGTGTGTGCGTGTGTGTGTATCTGTCTCTCTCTTCTCCTGCTCATTTCTGTATGGCTGGCCACATTTCTCTTTCTCTCTCTCCCCCCCCCCCCCCAAGTGCTGAGTGTCTGAGAGCCGTTGGCTGCTCTGAACCGTTTTGGCTCCTTCCCTTAGTAACAGCTTTAACATTCTGCCTCAATTCCTCTTCCATCTAAATCACACTCACACACACAGAGAGAGATTGCTTATTATTAATATTAGTAGTATTATTACCTCCTCCTTCCTCCTCCTTCCCTGGGACTGTGATCTGTAATCTCTCCACCCCCCCCTCCTCCAACAACCACCCCCCCTTTTCTTAAATCCCCACCCCCCAATACACACACACACAGACACACAGAGGCTCGGGATATAATTGAACACATTGCATTTTTTGGGTGGCTTTTTGCGGTCTCTATTTTTTTCTTTTTTTTTGGAGGCGGGGAAGAAGGGGGGGGGCGCGCCCGGAGCTGCTCCTGCAACTGCAGACCCGTCTTTTTTTTTTTTTTTGTTCCTACATGCCTTACCTAAATATATATTTGTATTAAAAGCCAAGGGGGAAACTGCATTTCCACATCTCTCTCTATGTTTTTTTTCCTCTCCCTCTTCTGCCTCCATTGCAAAAGGAGGGGGTGAGAACGAGCTTTAACGGAGAGCCATCAATTTGCAAGGTAAGGAGAGAGTGGTTTTGTTGTGTTTTTTTTTTGCGCGTGTGTTTTAATCTTTGCTGCTTTAAATGTACCCTTTGCAAAAGCAGAATATGTGGGGCGGTGCGCCGTGGGGGGGGGGGTTGGTTTGGTTGGCTGGTGGAAGGAAAGCCTCGCATAAAGTAAATGCAAAAGCCTTATTATTCCCGGGTGGGGGTTGGGGGGCTTGGAGAGAAGGATTTGAAAGAGGGGGGGGCGTGTTGAGACCAGAGGCTGGGGGGGGGTAGGGGGAAGGGCGCCTGTGTTTGTAGAGAGTTGGAGGAGGGAGTGTGGGGGATGGGCAGTAGTGTAACATGCATTTTTCAACTTGGCCCTCTCGCTTCCCCCCCCCCATCCCCACTGGGAAACCTGGGTCTTTTAACTTTAAATATTTCTTTCCCCCCCTCCCATCTCCCCCCCCCCCCAATGGCTGGGGGCGCAAAATGTTGATTCTCCGCGTTTTGAAAGCACAAGGTTGGGTTGGGTGGGGGTGGGGGCGCAGGAAAAGGAAAAATAAAATAAAATAAAAGAACCAGGAAGGGATTTGCACACAAATAATTGCAAGCCAGCAGCCATTATGAAGCAAGCTGGTTTTATAGCCTATTTTTAGACCGATTTTTTCCTTTTTTTTTTGCAAAGGAGAAGGGTTGATGATTTCCGTGCATTTCTTTTGCTGCTCGAGGAAGACGCACGCCTTTTGTATAATATAAAGATCGGAAGTGTGGTTTATGTTGTTTATTATTATTATTATTAAAATAAAATGCAAAGAAGGTCAGTGGGGATTTGGGTTTTCTGGAAAGCGGGCCGGGTCTGGGAGGGAGGTGAAAGTTTTCTTTGGAAAGGTTTTTGCGCCTGAAATGCCTGTTTGCAAAAGGAGAGGTTGGGGGAAGGGAAGCTGGGCTTGTAGCTGAAGCCAGGCTGAAAGCGGGGGAAGGGACTGGTGTGAAAAGAGGGCCTTGCCTGGCGCTTTGCTCTGGAGCGGCTTTGCAAGCGATGAGAAACACAAAACAGGTTCTGCCTTTTGCTTTTTGCATTTATTCCTATTGGGGGCGATTAGATTAAGGAGGGTTCTGTTCTCTGCTTCACCTGCTTTGGAAACTGGGGGAGGGGAGGTGTCTTTTAAAACTCCTCCAAAGTTGTTGTGGACAGATTCCTGGGTTTTAAGTTCTGGGGAGATCCGTTGCATTCGTATTTTATTTTATTTACTGGACAAAGCACATGGGTGCATCTGCTTTAGTGTGTCCAAAGCCCCCCCCCCCCGATTTGTGCATTCGGTATTTTTCACCAGTTGTTTTTTTTGGAGGTCCACGTGCAAAATAGCTGCCTCAGGAAACTGGAAGAAGGCGTGTGAAGCTGGTGTTTCTTCTCTCCTCCTTTTACATCTTTTATTTTCTTTCCTTTGCCCAGCTTAAAAAAAACGGGGGGGGGGGAGATATGTGTTTCCAAGGCTACTTATTATCAGGGTGTGGTTTCGCCTTCTGTCAGCAAAGACAAAATATCCATGTTTATTATTATTATTCCACAGCCATGGGGAGGAACGTATCAGATAAATGTTGGGCAGCGTGGCTTGTCAAATGACTTTGGAGGTTGGGTTAGGGCAAAATACAGAAATAAAGCCAGCGACACACACACACACACACGTGTATAAAAGTTTAAGGAAACTCAAAGAAGTTTTGGTTAGTAGATTGGTGTGGAGAACTTTTTTATTTTGCATGGTGTCACTGAGTTTTGCCTACTAGGCTTGCTGACTGTCTCGCACGTGTTTTTACTTCCTCAATTTTTTCCACCCTTCTTGTGTAAAGGAAGTTATAGCTGATTTATATAAGGCACCACACAATTCTCATTTTCTAGCAATCTTGGGGGAGGGGAGGGAGCAGGAAGAAAAGGGGGCTTAATTACTTTCCCCCCGCTTGCGCCTGTGGTCTGTTGCAGTGAATATTTGAGGGTACTGTAACTCTAAATTTTATGATTTCTGGTGATTTCTAGTGTCTCCTTGCAGTTTGGAGACCTGCACCAACCAAAGTTTAAGAAAAAGTTCAGTTTTCAAACTTAAATTTGTGTTTTCAAGCTAGGCCACATGTCAGGGCCTTATTGGCAATTTTGGTAGAATTTTCATAACCTTGAAGCCGTGCCGTGTGAGGCTTCCTGCTGGGTTTGACTGCGACCCACATCTCACTAGGGAGTAAACCCCATGGAACTTTGTAGGCCTTACTTCTGAGTAAACATGCACAGGAGTGTGCATTTTAGGCCAGACGTGTGTAAACAGAGGCGAGTGTGCGTTCTTGGAGATATCCGCGGGGCTGTTGGCGTGAATTTTGCGTTAACTGAGCGGTGGATTCTGGGTAAACGTTGGGACAGGTTGCCGATTTGTTGGCGGCACTACTCATTTGAATAAAAATCCGTTTGAAGATTATTCATTCTTAAGCATATTATGGTTTTTATAGTAGTACGGGTTTATCGTTTTATGTTTGCATTCTCTTTTATTTGTATGACGCCTAGGGAGTTTTATGGGATGTCTCCATAAACAGAACAAATAAGTAAATAGATGTTGACAGCGTTGTCCGCTAAGAAACTTGGAAAATTTTGTCAGAACGCATGTGGTTGTAAACAAGGGGCTTGCCATTCCTGAACGCTGAACAAGTATCTGGGATGCTATTTGTGTATATAGTTAAGAAACGACGGATTTGATTTGACCTGGACATTTTGGTGACGTTTGCGCATCGCATGAGCCATGGTTTACCACCCACAAGTGCCACTCTGATCCTCCTTGCTTACACTGGGAGGAAACCAACCTCAATCCGTGGTTTAGTGTTGCATCCAGACCAGGAAGTGTGGTTTGTTTTGCTGCAAACAAACCAAGGTTTGCTGCTGCCTTACCAGTTAAACCAAACCAAATCCTAACTCTTGTTTCAGATGTAATGCCAACTTAGGAATCTTGGCTTGTTTCTCTCCCAACACTCCTGGACTAAAGAGTGTGTGACTTGCTTGTGCTCTGTAAACTATGGTTTGTGGCATACTGTGGCATGCGAATGAGGCCATTGGCAACTTAGATAGATATTACTGTTCGCACTCTTTATAATTGGGTCGTACTGTTACTTGAATTTAAAAGTGTATTTGGGGGAACATAACATTCAGTTCATTTTCTTCCAGTGAAATCATAATTAGGACCACCTTATTTTTCCTTTTTTAAAAAAGGAAGGGCTCTGGAGTAATGAATTTGGCCATGACCGAAGTTTATTTTACCAGTGGGGTGTTCTATTTGCGGAAGCAGAAGAAGATTACTGCAGGGTGATCCTATGCGTCCAGAAAGCGTGTTTTGAATATATTATGGGTGGGGCTGATGGAGTGGCTTGTTCCTACCCAGTTGACCCCTCCCCCCAATAATTGGTGAATACACTCATCCTCCCCAGAGGCATGGGATCGTACATTCCCCAGGGAACGATTTCAACAAAACTTAGGACGTAAAGAGACAAGGGCTTTGAATAGCATTTTTTTAAAAATTGCAGCAATTCTTTGAAACGGCCTGATGGCCATGATACTAAGTAGAACCTCCATGCATGGAGCTGTCTACCTCCATGTTTGATGAGAATGACCACGCTCCCATCTTGCTTACTTACAATATTTACAGGCTGCCTTTCAACAGAAGGCAGTTCACAACAGTTAAAATAACAACAAACCTTCTCTGGGAAGAATAAAACGTTGGAATACGATTTCTGATTTGGATAAAATGCTGTAGTAACTAAATGTGGTGCATATTTCCTCCTCCACATCCATTTAGTCTGCCACTGCCCCCCCCCCAATAATATTCGTTTTCAGGTATTGCTCATTGTTTGCCCAAGAATCCTGAGCTATGTGTGCTCTTTCCCCTTCCTAGTAACTTACGTTAGTTATAGAAGTGCAAGGTTAGCGCTGTAAAAACTGAAGGCATGCATGTGATTTTGCATCTTGGGTAGGCTCCCAGATGATTATGAAGAACACCTGGAAAGTGTTTAGTATTCTTCCCTTCTGAATGCGTAGGTATAGGAGTAAGGGAAATATTAGTGGGACGTGTTTGGGCCTTAGGTGGCTGTTCGGTTCAGAGAGGTACCTTGAGGCCTAACACGACATGTTTGTTTGGGAAGTGGGTGCCTTAAATTACGTGGAGGAAACATATGGGGATTCTGGAACAGTTGGGTGCATTTGCTACTCATCCCAGAGTTTTAGGGCAACTTCTCAAGAGGCCAACTGTTTTACAAGGCCGTGGATTCCTCTATGTGGCGGTAATGATGAATGCCTTATGTAGTTGCTTTGAAGTTCTAAGGCGTTGCTGTAAAACTGTAAGTGCAAAAAGCATTGTAAAACTTTGATTCTGACTTTGTAGTTATTTCTTCAGCTACCTCAGGTGGTAGCCGGTGGGGCATGTATGGCCGACACATAAGATTTGCTTAAAAGTTCAGAACTGTGTGTGTTTGTGTTCACGCACGTGCTTGTTTGAGCAAGTAAAAATTAAGCACACAGAATGACTTCATTTGGCACAAGGCTGTGAAATTTTGCTCCAACATCTGGAATATGCTGCAGGGAGAAGCTGATAAGCAAAGGTAGCATGATGCTGTAGTTCAGTCTCCATGGTGTAAGTGGGGTTGTGTGAAGTATGTCTTAGGGTGAGACTTGAACTCTGGACCTTGTCACTCACATGAGTCAGCCATGATGCTGTGCCAGCTGTTGTAAATAGTCTTATGTAGAATGCTAGCCTGTCTTGCTTTTTACATGGAAGTAACACGGGTGGTGCTGTGGTCTAAATCACAGAGCCTAGGGCTTGCCGATTGGAAGGTCGGCGGTTCAAATCCCCACAACAGGGTGAGCTGTTGCTCAGTCCGTGCTCCTGCCCACCTAGCAGTTCAAAAGCACATCAGAGTGCAAGTAGATAAATAGGTACCACTCCGGCGGGAAGGTAAATGGCGTTTCCGTGTGCTGCTCTGGTTTCGCCAGAAGCGGCTTAGTCATGCTGGCCACATGACCCAGAAAAACTGTGCGGACAAACATCGGCTCCCTCGGCCAGTAAAGCAAGATGAGTGCCGCAACCCCAGAGTCGTTTGCGACTGCACTTAACTGCCAGGGGTCCTTTACTTTTTTAAAAAGTCATTTGAAGCCGGTGGACGTTCTGCATACACGTGGTGAGGTCTAGGCCCACTTTATTAGATTTACAGAATCGTGGAATTGCAGAGTTGGAAGCCCCCTGCAATGCAGGAATATGCAACTGTCTTGTCTTTACTCCACATCCCCTACTGGGGGTGTTTATTTATAATAAGGTGTCCTTAGTGTCCAGGGCTAGAGGATTCCTGTGAGATACGTATATGAACACTCAAAATGCTTAAAAAAAACAAAGCGCTAAGCATTGTTACTAAGTTGTTTAGGAATAGCAGGCTGGATAGCTCAGTCTGTAGAGCATGCAACTCTTCATCTCAGGGTCGTGGGTTTGAGCCCTGCACTGGGCAAAAGATTCCTGCAGTCCATGGGGCTGGTTGGAATAAATGTCCCTTGTGATCCCTTCCAACTCCTCCAATTCTTGAAATACGCCCTATCTGTGTTGCTGGAATGCTCAGGAGCACAGTCACACATGGTGGGGAATTTTTTAAAGGGACGTAACTGTCCAGGTGAACTTGTTGGCAATCTCCAAACCAGCTTTTGAGTCTAAGGATGTAAAACAAGAGTACAGCTGCTCTATATCAAATGGAGAGAATGGATATTTTGTGCACAGCAGGAGTGTTATAATAACATGCTTCTCAACGAGCTCTTGAGATCAGTGTATAATATAATCTCCATGGACCAGCTAGTCTCTGTATGTGCAGAAACTTTCCCTATAGCACCTATAAAATGGGTTAGAAGCTCCAGTTAGTACACAAGCCAACTACCCATTTACTTGCTTATCTGTTTGGCTTCCTCCTAGGTGCTGGAGTCAACTGTGTTTTCCTCTTGAAACCCTATTTTTGGCTAATGTGCTTTTTGTGGCGCTCTGAGCGTGGTCTTCTCAGTTGTGGCACCATAACTATAGGACAGCTTCTCCAAGAACGCCTGCCACACCCCTTCTCTTTCATCTTCTTGCTCCAGTTAAGTGTTGGTCTAAAAACACTGCTTTCCAATGTTGCAGCACCTGAGCATTTGTTGGATTAAGAAAAAATGTAATTGGATTTATAATTGAAAACAATTATTGCACATCATTTGTCTGCTTGCAGAAAGATGATTCATAAATGTTACCTAATACTGAAATACATATTTTAATTGTCTGAATGTGAATAAACTTAGTATGTAGTGGCCGTAAATGGTCCTCGTGAAGCAGGTGGAAGAATTAGTCTTTAACTTTTACCTCCTCTTCTGAAAGAGCCACATCTTATTTATGTAAAACATTTATATCCTACTTTTTTTAAAAAAAACACCACCACCAAAAATAAATTCAAAGTGGCTTACATCTGTTGCCGACCTTACAATAAATAAATGTGATATAACACAGCAAAAAAAACAAAAAAAACCCCAGTAATGGAGATAAATATCATGAACATTTCAATGCCAAGTGAGCAATAAATTACAAAACTTCCAGAGCAATCATGTCTTTGCTAGATATCGGCTGCTGCAGAGGAATACAAAGGCATAGGTCAGCTTCCCCCAATTCTTCCAGCTATTTTGGACTACAATCCCCATCAGCCATCACTGACCGGACTGGGCTGATGGGTGTTGTAGTCCAAAATGTATGGAGGGCACCAAGTTAAGGAAGACTCAGCAAAGTTTTGAGTTGCGTATAAAAGGTAGTTGTGACAGTTTTTCTGCATGGAACGTCTCTTCCCTGTAAAAGAAGAAAATAGAAAACCCAGTGATACCTGTTTAGGGTCATGTGTGAAGTGGTTTTCATGTAGTGATTGAGGAACACTTGTGGAATTTTTTTAATGTTCCTGTGATGTAGGGGCATCCTTACAATTTGACTACATAACTGTGTGCAGATTAGTGTCTTTCAGAAACTTGAGAGTGTCAGGGTACAACCATCTTTGCCCATATTTATGCCCCCTGCTCTGCGGCTTTGTTGTACTTCAGCACCTGGTATTCCTCCTGAATATTTCTGCTCCTCGGTGTGTTGACTGAAGATTTGGATGTGCGGTAAAGCACTGCTTTGATGTTGATTTCGCTCTTAGCAGACCATTTGTCCATCTAGCCTGGCAGTTTCTCTATTTTGATTGGCAGCTGCTCTCCCGAATCTCTGGGAGAGCTGCATTTCACATCACCTGCTCTCTGATCCTCTTAACTGGAGATGCCAGGAATCTAACGCGGGAACTTCTGAAAATAAAGCATTCCCTCCGTCGCTGAGCTGTGGTCCTTTCCTGTCGAGAAGGGTACAGAGCATTTTGCTGTTTCAGCAGAACTTGGTGTTGAACAAGGCGGTTTGTTTTTACTTAAATGTTAGGGAAATTCCCTGGCGGTCCTCGTTCTACAGTAGAACAGATTGCCTTGCTAAGTCGTGGACTTTAATCTTTCTTCTGGGGTTTCTAAACAGAGGCTGGACAGTCAGCTATCGGGGATGCTGTGGTCTGTGAATTCCTGCATTGGCAGGATGTTGTGTTGTGTTGCGTGACCTTCCAACGCTTGGATTGTGTGAGATTCATGCTTGGAATACCTGCCACAGAGTGTGGAGATGGCTGCTAGTTTAGATGGCTTTAAATCCAAATTGGAGAAATTTGTCTGCCCATTTTTCTTTCAAAATATGGTATGTCTCTCTGATTGTACAAATCTTGGACTCGAGAGATTTGTTTTGTTGTAATGCTGGCTTGCGACTCGTTTGTGGTGGTGTTGAATTCTAGGTCTAATTAGTCTGTGTCACCTCAAATTCCTCGGCACCAGTATCAGTTTTGTGTTGACCAGTGTCACGTTCTTCAGTGTCATCTATTTATAGCACTGAATAAATATTTCAAATTCCTAGGGCCTGGCATTAAATTTATAGGTTGATGAATGACCAGGAGGCCTGATTATTTTAGCGGGCATTCAAACCGGGAGGAATACACTTAAAGGAGTAACAGTGTTAATAAGTCCAATAAGCCGACATAATTGTTAGGCGTACTGTTTGGCTAAGTTTTAGTGAGCGTAGACCCGTTTGCAGTTCATGAACACGACTAAGTTAAATCCACTAACTTCTTTGGATCTGCTCTGGGTAAATGGTAGCTGAAGACCACTTATGTGAGTTTGAGGGAAAACAAACCACCTCACTACTCACTTTCCTAACACCCATCATCCCCCTGCTCTGAACTTCAAATGACGGTTCATATTAACAGCATCTGCTGTTGTGAGAAAGGTTTCGTTCGTTCCCTCTGTTCCTTCCAGAACTTTCTCTTGAGCCACCAGCATGTTGGCGGCCACCTCACCCCTTCTGTCACTGTGAGGCATTGATGATGTACTGAGGATAATATGAGTCCAGTTCTTTTTAAGGATGGTTCGGTGAATCTCAATGCTTCATTATTATTTCTAGGGGTTGTCACTGCATCTATCTTTGAATGGATGTTTAGGGACTGTCTTTCACTCTGTAATCATAATCTATAATCATAAAGTTCATTGGGGTCTTGTAGGCAGTGCTAGAAATTCGGATATACAAGCTAAGCACCAAATGGCTCTTTGAACCAGGGTTACAGTCGCCAAAATGGAATCCCTAATTGCCCTTTTTGGGCCAGGCGGCTTGGAAGTCGTATTTTTGAAATCGACTTTTGGGTTCCTGAAATCTGTTCTGGTTGTGCTGATAAAATTTAACGTGTAGAATTCTACAGGACGTGTTGCTAGTGTGAGAAAACATTCAAGATCCAAGGATCCCCAGGCATGTGCCTCCAGATGGTGGAGACGTCCAGCACCATCTTGGTGCCTGAGCGCCATCACTTGGTTGCAAGTGGCCGATAGCCAGGTGTAAAATGCACCTGGCGAATTCTGAGCGCTGCTTGTTTCCCATCCGAGTTCTCAGAGCTGCGTACGGAACCAGAATCTTCATCTTCATCTTCATGCTGAAGGTCCCAGGTTCAGTCCTCAGCATCTCCATGGAGGGCTGGGAAAAACCCCTTCCTGGAGCCCTGGGAAGTCACGGCCTGTGTTCACAGTCGTTTTGGGTGGCCTATATTGGGCATGGTGTGGGTCTATCCTCTTGAAGTTCTACTCTGGCCTCTGAAAGCCAGCTTGCTCCAAAAGGTCTTGGCAGCCCGTCCAAAAGATGTCCTAGCCATCGTTCTCCAGACGAAGGGCCCCCACAGAGCAGCGAGGCGCCCCAGTCTCCCCGTCTGCCCTTGCTCTCAGAAATGGCGCATGGATGGAATGCTCCAAGAGGATGCTTTGTTGCTCTGAGAGATGATAAAAGCACAAGAGGAGTTTTTTTTCTTCCTCCCTTTCCTCCCTTTGTCTTGATTTCTATTTTGCAGGCCTGAGGGCAAGGCACGTCTTGTTTTCATTTACGTGGTGCTCACCAGAAACATTGTGTATTCAGTTTTAATTGGTGTGAGACACTTTGGGATACAGATTTTTTTTCCTTTTTTTAATTGTCAGAAAAGCTGGGTACAAGTACAATAAATACGTCTGACGTCTTGGGCATTTGGCAGTTTAAGGCCTTATTAGTCAAAAAGTGTCAGCAAGTTCTGTTGTGCCCAGAAGGCAGGCGGCATGGATACTGCCGCCAGGACTTTTCCTGTCCCTAAGCGGCTCTGCCACACACGGTCCAAGGTGAGCGTCCTGATTATTTGCAATGCTGTATGAGATCCTGGAGACCAACACTCCGATTTCGCGGACGCCTACTTATTGTTTATTTGTTAGATGTATATACTGTCCTTCATCATAAGGCTTCAGGGCGGTTCACAGAATAAAATACAGGAGAAAAAGAAGTAAATAGGTAAATCCAAGCAGCAAAGCAATAACCGCTCTTTCCCATAGGCACATTTAAAAAGCTGTAGAATCTCAATCAGCCAAAGGCCTGGTTGAACAGGAATGCTTTCTCCTGGTGCCTAAAAATATACAATGAAGGCACCAGGCGAGTCTCCCTGGGGAGAGCATTCCACAGACAGGGAGCCACTGCAGAGAAGGCCCCATTCTTGTGTTGCCACCCTCCGGACCTCTCAAGGAGGAGACACATGAAGAAGAGCCTTACATGGTGAACACAGAGTCCGGGTTGGTTCATATGGGGAGAGGAGGTCCTTGAGGTATTGCGGTCCTGAGCCGTTTAAGGTTTCACAGGTCAAAACCAGCACTTTGAATTGGGCACGGAAACTAATTGGCAACCGGCGCAGTCAGGCCAGGGTCGGTGTAGTACAGTGGTGCCTCGCAAGGCGGAATTAATTCGTTCCGCGAGTTTTTTCGTCTAGCAGATTTTTCGTCTTGCGCAGCACGGTGTCGGAAAAGTTTTGGAAAAGCTTCAAAAATACCAAAAACCTCAAAAAAGGCTACTACACCGCGTTCTATGAGTTGCTCCTCGAAGTCAAGTCGCAACTGTATTAACGGTGTTAAGAAAAAGGAAATAAACTTGCAGGACGTTTTCGTCTTGCGAAGCAAGCCCATAGGGAAATTCGTCTTGCGAAGCAGCTCAAAAAACAAAAAAACCTTTCGTCTAGCGAGTTTTTCGTCTTGTGAGGCATTCGTCTTGCGGGGCACCACTGTATGCTCAAACCCATGAAATGGTGCTGCTCCTAGCAGCCCCTTGAATTGTCTTGGTTCATGTTTATCTGGTGTTCATTCATCCCCCTCCCTACCTCACTCACCTGTGGGGGGGTTTGGGGGGGGAGGAGAGGTTGTTTACTTCATTCTGCACCAGCTAAAGCATTAATTCTAAGGTGTCAGTGTTATAAAATCAGATATAGAAGGCAATCGCCAAATGGCACCTTAAACCTAGGTTGCAGTTGCCACAACAGAATGTTTAGGCACCTTTTTGCAGTAATTATTATTATTATTATCATCATTTCTATACAGCTTTATATTTTTAGGGGGGGGGGAATCTCAAAGCGGTTTATAACACATTTAAGCATCAAATAAAACAACTCAGAATAAAACAATTCAGACCAGGGAAAATATTTCAGATCCTTCTCTGACATTTTCTTCCTCCATACAGAGGTGCTCTAGGGAGCCAGTGTGGTATAATGGTGAGAGTGTCGGACCTCGGAGATCGGGGTTCAGATCTCCACTCAGTCACTGGGTGACCTTGGAGTCAATCACAGCCTCTTAACCTACGTCACAGGGTCATTGTAGGGGTTAACCGAGGAGGGGGTTCTACCATGTACTCCTTGGAGAAAAAGGTGGGATATACAGATGGAGATGTCAGTTGCCAATCTGGCAACGAGAGATCTCCACGTGGTCACAAAACGTGCCTGGCTCCTGGGGAAACATTCTTAGGTGGTATGGGTTTTCTGGAATTTTGTTTTTGAATTGGAACGTTTTCCTATGCAAATCAGGGTGATAAGTATCAGAAATCTTCAAAAATGGTATTGGAAAAGTTTCTGAGGCCTTCGTGTTATCGAACTTAGCGTACTTATTTTATTTTGACTTTTGGCAAAGCTGAAAACATTGAAACTTCAAAACTTGCCCAATGCTTATTTGCAGTAGGTGTCCATTCATTATTGCAAATGAACTTAACGTTTTTCTTTTCCGCCGAAAAATAAAGCAGCATTCAAAATTTGCTAGGTGCAAAGAGCTAAGGGCCACTTGCGACCAAGTGAAGATGCCCAGGCGCCAAGATGGAGCCTAACGTCTCCACCACCTGGGGAATCCTCGGATCTTGACTATTTCCACACACTAGCAACATATCCTATAGAATTCTATCCTTTATATTTTATCTGCAAAGTCAGAACGAATTTCAGGGATCAAAACGTCAAGTTGAAAAATGCGACTTTCAAACCACCTGGTCCAAAAATGGCAACTAGGCATTTTTGTTTTGGCAACTGTAAGCCCTGGTTTAAGGAGCCGTTTGGTGCCTAGCTTATATATCTTGAGTTTCTACCATTGAAATGAAGCACTGGAAATTGTTCTGTTTGACATCGCTGCCGTTCTTTAAGGGAAGCCACCTGTAGTGTGTTCTACAGAAGTCTTGCGTAGAGGTTATGAAAGCGTGAATGACATGAAGTGCATTCCATGAGCGACTTGGAAGTACTTAGAAGCATTATCCCAGTAGGGTTTCCGGTTTCCAGTAGCAGCCTTTTTTGCTAAATATTGCGTGGCATTGGAAGAGTCAGCAACTTCTTCAGAGCACCTTGGTGGAGGCTAGTGCTGTGTCGATAGCATCTAAGGAACGGATTGAGGTGAATTCAGTGAAAAATCTATTTAAGTCCAACTCAGCCTGGAAAACGAAGCGGATAAAAAAATATTTCATACTAGAGAGAAGCATCCGTCTGACCCATGTATTCTGATTAAGGCACGGTGGGATTTAGCCATTGCTGGCGAAAAGATCGGGAGATGAAAAATTAGTGCAGACGAGGAGGTGATTGACAGCATGCAAATAAAAGAGAAGCAGCGTAAATTTCCAAGGCTGGAGGAGAAATTCATTCGGCCCATATTTTAAAGCATGCTGGCCTAATTCTCTGTCCTTGAGTTATATGAAGATTGGATCAGGGCTATACATTCGATTATGCATTTCTCTGATTTTTGCAGGGGTTTTGGTTCAAGTGATATGCAAAAAAATGCGGATTTTACAGAAAAAAAGCATTGAAAAGCATACAGAAATGTATTTTTTTGGGGGGTAAACGCGTACAATCTTTTGGACTGTTTCACACAGAATGTGATTATTTTTTTAATGTTGAAAGATGGAAGTTGGAGGCATGCAAAGAAAAGGGGGGGAAAGTAGAAACCTACAACCTACATTTCACCTCTCATTATTTCTAGGTCCATGCATTCCTTGCTACCTGAATGATTTTGAGAGTAAGTTTCCAAGTAAGGATGGTGTAGTAGTTTATCCTGCCGAGTTCATGAGAAATATGTGCAGGTAGCATTGAAATGTATTGCAGAAGCCTTTGGGGGAGATTGGTTATGGAAGCAAGAAACGTTAATAAGATGTAAAATATGCAAGGTAGCTATCACTGCCCAGTCATTCTCCATATCTTGTGCTGTTAAATTTAGTCCAGGATTACAGCTTTGGCCTCTGGTTGAGTGCCCAGCTTGCAGATTTGAGTTCCTGTTGCCCCAGATAGATCTGGCGGCTGTGGTGCAAGAGGATACTGGACTAGATAGGTCCAGCTGCAGGGCTGTTCTTATGGAAACGGCTGGTGAACTGCTGCTGTCATGCAGATGCACAGCTTGAGGGGGTATCGAGATCAGAGGACAAGCTTTTCTACAGCTTAAAGAAGAAGCTTCTGTAGACCTTCCTATTGAGGAGAGATGATGGCCAACCTGGGTGGAGTTGCTGCCCAGGGCAGCCCTCCAGATGTTGTTGGACTGTAGTTCCCATCAGGCCTGGGCGATAAATTGATATATTGTCCAAAGCTGGTCTGAAGTCCATATCATGCTATTGGTTTCATAATTTTTGACCTGTCAATAGATGGCGAATGTGCGTTAGGGCTCACAGAACCAGTGGTCAGGGATGATGGGTGCTGTAGTCCAGCAACAGCTGGGGACCTGAGTTTGAGAACCTCCTGAGTTACGCCATCTGTTGAGTGGGGAAACTTAGCTTGACTGTTCAGCTGCTTAAGCAATTTTTATTTTTACTCTAATTAAACCCAGCGATTATCCAAACAGTGTTCTTTCCCCCCTCCCCCACTTTCTTTTTCTTTTTGTTATTTTGGTAAAGCTTGAGAGGTTATTGTAGAAAGCGAGCAGTCGGCATCTGCTCCCTAAATGCTCTTTGATGAACTTTTGTTCAAACTGCAAATCTTTCCAGGAAGTCGTGCTTGCAAAAGAATACCCCACAGCTCTGCGGCTTGACATTTTGCATTTAATCTGTTGTGATTTTCCTCCTCCATTTTGCAGCTGAGCGAACTTGGCTATGATAGATGCCTAGCAGTAAGGTGCGGGCCATACCTTCCTGCTCCTTTCTAAATAAAAATGTACGCATGTGTAAAATCAGTCTGGAGAAAACCCTCCAGCTTCTGTGAGGGGGATGGGGAAAGGGGAGAGTGAAACTGCCGGTTACCTTGGAAGATGCATGTTTGCCAGTTGATGGCAATGCGGTAATAGCCCCTTTCTCCAACTGAGTTGGCTTGCAGGAGAAATTGGTTGGCAAGTGAAAACTTAATCTTGATTCTTTATGTGCAAATACCCTTTGCTGTAGGAATGTTATGAGCAACCTCTTTTTTTTGTGGCTCGCAACATACGTAGTTCCAGTTTTGGCATTTTACTGCAGGTAGCTGGAGCTGCGATGCTAAAACTTGATGGTTGTGTTTCTGGAGCTACACATTCGGCCAGGGGTAGGCAACATGGCACCTTCCAGATGTTGGACTACAACTCCCATCGCCCCTGGCCATTGGCCTTGTTGGCCGGTGGGAGTTGTAGTCCAACAGCATTTGGAGGCCGCCATGTTGGTTTTCTCTGAGTTAGACTTTCTGTAGTTCCTTCTGCAGCTGCTTTGACTGTGGGTGCTAATGTTGCTTTCAGCATGTTACCGTGGGTTCCCTTGTGGTTTTTTACTTTTTTAATTTCTCACTTTCCTCCCCACCCTCAAGAAACTCAGGATACAGTGGTACCTCAGGTTAAGTACTTAATTCGTTCTGAAGGTCCGTTCTTAACCTGAAACTGTTTTTAACCTGAAGCACCACTTTAGCTAATGGGGCCTCCCGCTGCTGCCGCGCACAATTTCTGTTCTCATCCTGAAGCAAAGTTCTTAACCTGAAGCACTATTTCTGGGTTAGCGGAGTCTGTAACCTGAAGCGTATGTAACCTGAAGCGTATGTAACCTGAGGTACCACTGTACCAACATCACAGGCAAAGACCGGGCCAGCTTAGCCTAGCGGTTACTTCGACTCTACATTTGCAGAATCGCTAATTGCTTAACGGCAGTTCGATACTCCGCGGGCGCTGTCTGTCTTTGTTTAAAACAAAACAAAAACAGGCAAAGACCGAGTACCGTATTGGCTCAAATATAAGCCGCACCCGAATATAAGCCATACTTTTAAAATTGGAAGGGGGAGGGGGAAAATAAAAAAATACCCGAATATAAGCCGTTCTGTTCCCTGCTGCTCCTGGCTGCATACTGGGGGGCGGTGAGCACGCTGTGTTGCTGGCGGCCTTTCCCCTTCCTCGCTCTCTCCCTTCCCAGCCTTGGGGGAGTGGATGGGGGACTATGCATGGGGCGGGCCATCGTTCTACCCGGACACTGAGGTCCAATGCCGAGGGCCTTCTGGTGGTTCCCTCATTACGAGAAGCAAAGTTACAGGGAACCAGGCAGAGGGCCTTCTCGGTAGTGGCGCCCGCCCTGTGGAACTCCCTCCCAGCAGATGTCAAAGGGAAAAACAGCTACCAGACTTTTAGAAGACATCTGAAGGCAGCCCTGTTTAGGGAACCTTTTGGAAGCCGCCCAGAGTGGCTGGGGAAGCCCAGCCAGATGGGCGGGGTATAAATAATAAATATTATTATTACTATTATTATTATTTGCCGCTCTCCTGGCGCTGTTTGCCCCATGCTCCTGGCTGCATACCATAAGGTTGTGAATATAAGCCGCACGCGAACTTTTCACAGTCGGAATTTGGGAAAAAGGTGAGGCTTATATTCAGGCCAATACGGTAATTGAATCAAGGTCACCCAGGGAGCTTTATGCAAAAGTGGGGGTTTGAAGTGGGTCCCCCAGGTCCATCATTCTTATCCCAGCCCTAAATATGGTTTTGACTATAACTCCCATCACCCCTTCCCATTGATCTTTCTGGCTGGGGCTGATAGGATTTGCATTTTAACAACATGCAGAATGCACCAAGCTCCAACCAGTTCAACACACCGTTTGGTCTGTTCTTGTTTTTATTTTTATTATATATTTTACATTTTTATGTTGTGATTTTATCTTGTGAACCATCCTGAGGCCTGCGGGTATAGAGTGGCATACAGATTTAATAAATACAGCAACATGAACAACAACATCACACTGTTTCCTCATACTTTCCTTTGGTATAAAACCCTAATATGAAAACTGCTTTGCGTCCGACAGCTGGGAGAACCTAGAAATAAAAATGGATTCTGTTTGTTGACTGAGGCGGACAGCCAGGCAGCAAATGTGTACGGCCAGTCCTCGAGCGCTACCTAAACTTCCCCAGCTTGGTGTTAATCCAGATGTTGCTGGATTGGATCTTCCATTGCTCTCCGAGAGCCTGGCCAGTGGGCAGCGATGATGGGGATTGTAGCTCCAAACATCTGGAGGACATCCGATTCTGGAAGGCTGCTTTCAGGCACATCTCGGCTGGAGAGCAGATAGCACAAGACGCGTGGCCAAAACATAACTGCTCAGTCCTTGTAGTTGAACGTAGCCGGTCTTCCCTGTAATTGCCAGATGTTAGAAAGTTCAGCGGCCTCTTTTGTAAACATGAAGTGATGGTATGTGGGCAGGATTCAGCGAGTAAGTCCCACTAGCAGTAGCTCATGGAAAGACTTCTGCTAGTGCAGGGGTCTGCAACCTGCGGCTCCGGAGCCGCATGTGGCTCTTTTACACCTTTGCCGCGGCTCCGGGGCGGATACTAGCGAGGGGAGGAGGCGCATTGTGCGCCCCGACACTCCCCACTGTGGCGGGCGCTGTACTGGCTGTGACGTCACATGGGGGCGGTGCGTGCGTTAGTCACGCACTGTCCCGACATCACCTTCCCGCCCACCTGCTACATTGTAAGAGGCATGTACGCTGGTCACTGCATTGAAAGGGGGCATGTACACTGGTCACTGTTTTGAAGGGGAGTGAAAAACACACACAAAAAAGGTAACTTGTTAATTTAACATTTATTTCTATGAGGAGGAGTAATTCTGAGGCGTCAAAGAAAGAAATAATAATAAAAATGACAAAAAAGTTATTTTTATAATGACGAGTTTTGCGGCTCCCAGTTGTTTTTTCTTCGGAAACGGGTCTAAGTGGCTCTTTTTGTCTTAAAGGTTGCAGACCCCTGTGCTAGTGCAACCCCCAGAACAGCCACCCAGAGTGGCTGGGGCAACCCAGTCAGATGGGCAGGGTACAGCAACAACAACAACAACAACAACTAAAACAACGTGCGGCCGTAGCACTATATGGATTCCTCCCGACGTTGGTTCTCAACTTTGCATGCATAACAAGAGCTAATGATTGGCTCTTCAATTACATTCAGGTTTTAACTCCAAACTTGGTGGTAGATTCACTTTGTGTGCAAAGAGGAAGAGGTAAGAACCAGAAATTCCCTCTTTCAGTTTTAGACAGGCAGTGAACTTGGTGACTGACTACTCACTCACTCCTTCCCTTTGTATTACATGGTTAGTGCTGTCCTGCCTGTGGGGATAATGTGTATGAAATGCGATGAGAACTCAACAGGAAAGCATGATATAAATAGCTAAGCATTTATTTTCTTCTATTTTGCTTTTATTACTCGTGAGTAGAGGCTTATGGTTTTGGAGCAGACTTCTCCAGCTCTGGAGGAAGGGACCCTGCCTTCTCTTGATCCCTTCTCTTGCCTACCTTGATCCCTTCTCTTGCAGTAACGCGGTTGCGGTTATGTGATCTTCTCCTTGCTCAGGCATGAAGATCGCTCAACCTGTCATGTCCTAGGGGAACAAAACAAAACCTTGGGTCATACTCTGGCCGTGGTGAGCTTGAGCATATTTCAAATTGTTTCTAGCATGCCAATGGCTCTTACAATTTGAAGAGTTGGATGCTTCTTCTGCCCATGATTTGCGTGTTTCTGAGACCCAGTTCACATGTAATGCTAAGCCACGCCATGGCTTCTTGCATGCATGAGGGATCCTGAAAAGGAGATCATGGCTGCAGAGCTCCTCTCAGGTTCTCCTGGTGCCACCTTACCCTGGGGTAAGACTACTGGCAAGTTTTTAGTTCTTAAGTATTTTTTCCCCCAGCAAGCACACATGCCAATTGACTACTACGGCAATTAAATCATATCTGTTTGCAATTAAACAATATATATGTCTGGTCATTTTGCAACCCCATCTGCATACTTCCAAACCAATTCCTTTGGTGCTTCCGGAGTGGTAGGGATCCTGTGTCCTTCCGGATGTTGTTGGGCTCCACTTCCCATCAGGCCCAGACAGCGTGGCCCAATGGTTAAGGATGATGGGTTTTGGTGCCCTCCACGTGGCACCAAAGCTACAGGTTCCCCATCTCTAAACAGTTGAATTTGTAATTCCTTGAGAACTTGTGGAATTGAGGAATTTTCTTTGCCTACCTATGCATATGCAAGGTGACACCACAATGTTTGTTCAAGGTTAGTTATTTGAACACCAAGTGTCCAGAACTTTCTAGAAGTTAGTGATACTTATTGGGCAGGACGATGTTTTGCCCTGGTATAGGAAGTATGTGCCCGTGCTACATCAAATCTAAGTGATACACATTCGCACAATACTCACTATCATCTATATCTATCAATCATCTATATATCTATCATCTGCCCCTGATTTATTCCTTTAAATAGGAAAACAGGGTTTATTTTGATGGCTCAGCTTGGGTAATTTTCCAACCATGGTTTAGAGAGTCAGGAGTGTACAGTGTTGTATGCTTATATCCATTCTTGTTTGTTCACTCTTCTTCTCCTCCTCCTCCTCCAAAAAAAAGATTATTTAATCAGCCCAAAGGTGCTTATGGAATGAACAGCAGTAAAAAAAGATCAGAAGATTACGTGAATGTGCACACATACTGTATTATTAATAATAACCTACTTCACAAGAAAATGAAATTTGCATTGCTGGGATATCGGGATTAGAGAAACAGCGGTTAGTCTTAACCTCTAAACTGTTGCAAACCTATTTCAAATTCTTGCGTACTCATGCAGCGGCGCATTCCAAACCCGCCAAACTGTGGTTAGGAGAATCCTAATGTGATTATTTTGTTTGTTTTTGCGGCACGCCTTTTTGTGTTTTTATATTGTAAACCGCCCTGTGATCTTCCGATGAAGAATGGTGGAGCAGTTTAATTAATAAGAAAAGCAAGTTATATTTAAGGGGCATGTAACACAGCCATATATTGAAGAAACGTATTAAGTACAGAAAGTAATAAGTCCAATTAAAAACACACACAACACTTCCTCACCCTGAGTGAGTGCTTTTACTGGCTAAACATTGATTTACAGTGAAAATCTAGCCTGTGGACTGTTTGGCGACCCCATAGTAAGAAATACGGGAGTCTCTCTTCAGAGAATGGCGCGACTTCAACACATTTAATTATGTTGCAGAGCCTTTAAGGAAAAGCTAGGCTGTGTTCCAAGCCATCGGGCAGGAGAAGGATGGGTTGTTTGAGCTCACAAACTGCTGAAAAGTGCTTCGAGTTCTGTTCCAGAGCATTACAAGGGACGCTGCTTTAGTGTCTACCAACCGTGGAAGCAGCAAGAAGCCTGTTAATGGCACTTGCAGCCTGACAGGAGCACAGCTAGGTGCATGTTGGGGTGTGTGTGTGGGGGGGACACACCCATCACCCGAATATGAATATGCAGATATCTCTCTTGACTGCAAATTTAGACCTCTGAGCAAATGAATACGGTGGGAATCTGGGGTCTCGATGCTCTGCAAGCCAAGTATAATATAATAAAAAAATATTGTACAAAATGGGGAAGGGGCAGGAACGCTAGGGCTTGGACCATCCTCTGGAAATGACCCCTGTGGCCTAATTCTAGGCAAGCTTACTCAGAAGTACCGTATTTTTCAGTGTATAAGATGCCCCCATGTATAAGACGCCCCCTATTTTTGCGGACTCCAAATTAAGAATACACCCCTCAGCACTCCCCGTGTATAAGACGAGCCCCAATTTTAAATCTACGTTTTTGGTTAAAAAACCTAGTCTTATACCCGGAAAAATAGGATAACTCTGTTCAGTTGGGACCCACCTTCCAGAAAATCTACATAGAACCACAGCCTCTGGTCACATCCTGACTGTATATCTAAAGCTCATGGCTTCTGCTGCAAGCAATTCTGGGAGCTGCAGCCGAGCCCTCACAGAGCTACAATTCCCAGCACCTTTAAACTACAGTTCCCATGATCCTTGAAGGGAGGCCATGCGCTTTGAAAGTATGCTGTGGTTGTGCGGTGATTTGCCCAGCCGTTCTTTACCTTCAACCTTCTGCCACCCATCAAGTTTTTCTCCAAGCCCGCGAGTAAAAAAATTTGGACACTATGCAAAAGCTTTGTTCTGATTTTCAGGTATATTAATGATATGTGTTGGTAGGTACTCTGAGCCTCAGTCCTCTGCGATACTGTGAAATGGCCACTTTTCTTACCTATTTGATCCATTTGTGTGCTGCTTTGGAACGTAAAAGTCTCGGGCCGCTTGTGATAAAAACGAAAAGCAACAGTTTAAATTCGAAATAGGACATGCCGTTCAAAGCCCCGTAAAATCCAACCAGGGCAAAAGTCGCTGCACCTCTGCAAAGTTCAGAGCCCAAGCGTCGGAAACTGAGAAGCTCAGACGACATAAGTTATTTAAAAGACCTGGGTGAACAGAAAGGTCTTCACCTGGCCAGGAGATGAGGCAGCACTCCTGAGGCTACACTCAACTAAAAGAGCAAGGGAGAAAAGACCAGAGTAGATTCTCTGTGTGGATGGCATATTATGCTTTGTTCTGCTTTGCCTCAAACAGGGAAGGGGCATGCCTCTATGTTTGCTTTTTGCTGCTCATTGCTTTTTGAGGGCCCAGCTCAGAAATGCACCATTTTTATCCCCCGAGCGTCGCGAGTGGTGTGCAACTCCCCTCCACTGTCCTTCAGAAGCTGTTTGCAAGGTGGGAAAACAGGTTGCCATAGATCCCAAGGCTGTCACTCAGCAAAGAGCCTGCATATCGCTCACCAGGAGGGGGGCAAGAAAGTTGTATCATAGGGAAATGTTTATGAGGGACAATGCACAGAAATGTTTAAGAAGCAAGTTATCTTCTAGCTTCTTTTCTTCAAAGCAGGATGCAAAACTTGATTGATTTTGTGTGTGTTAAGTACTGGCCTTTGGGTTGTCCCTATTCCCCGGATCCCAAATTTTGCCAGAGGCTCTGTGCTTGCAAAGCAGCTGAACACACAGGTCTGTAAAGCCCTGTTCAGAATCGAGTTTTATATCAATTGGTTGCAAAAGTTATGGGGTGGCATTGAACTAAGTTCTACACAAAGCTACTGTATATCCATTGAATTTAATGAACCTGCCTTTATCTGGCTGGGGCAACCCAGTCAGATAGGTGGGGTGCAATTATTTTTATTAATTTTAATATTGGCCATTGATTTTGGTGGGTCTAGTATGAGTAAGAGCCAGTTGAATGCAATGCATTGTTTGGCACCTTTTAATGCATTGTAGTATAATATACGATGCAACGGGGAGAGGCAGTCCTAGCAATGATATATTTGAATATGGGCCATTCCTAGTATGCAAGAGGTGAGGCCTATTTTTATGAGGGTGGTTAAAGTTTCCTTTATCCCCCCCACAAACATCTTGTTCCTTGAGCAGAGTAGGATGGTTCAGGAAGCGTATCTGACAGGAGCATAAATAAATAGTTTGGTGAAGCAGGTCAGAAGACATATGTTTGTTCCTGTTTGTAATAAGTACAACGCCGTGATACGACATGTGGGTTATGCAGAGGGGAGCTTGCACGTAACGTGGCCTGCATGCTGCGCTAGAATTTGAGGTCTCTGCTTGTTTCTGCACCTGGATGCTTGCATTGCAATTACTTCTGCAATCGCATCCGCACTTGAACCTGTTAAAAACTGTCTCCTCTCTCTCTCTCTCTGCGCGTGTGTTTGGTGCAGAACAGACCTCCGTCTGTTAGGGTTGTCGGGTGCCTCTGTCGCCTCCTGAGCTGTGTGTGTGGCTGTGGGAACTGAATTACGCAGGAGGGGAACAGGCTGGTAACTTTTGGCAACTCCTTTTTTGAGTTAATAAAAATAAACAAGCACGCCTTTGGGCACCGAGTCTTTGCGCCAGCTTGCATTAAAGTCAATGGGACGGCGTAATTGGAGCTGGCTTCGGTTCTGCCAGGAATCTTTTTGTTGGCATCTTATCTGGGGCGGCTTAGTGTTCTCTGAAAGGCATGTGCAGCGCAAAACTCTGTCAGGGCTCCGACTCTGTTCCATTTGGCGGCTGTCTGGGTGGCTCAGTGGTAGAGCCCTTCCCATCCTTACCTGGAGAGAAAACCACCTTTATGTATAACTCTGCAAAAACATTTTTATTTATTTATTTTTGGGCAGCTTTCGTCTCCTGTAAATCTTACTTTCTTCCCTTCAACCCTTTCCCCCCCTTCCCCCTCCTGGGTTTCCGGAGTTTGGCTGTGTTTTAAGTTGTGGTGCAACAGAGGAAACTTCTCATAATTACTCATGTTTGCAGCACATATCTAGGTATTGACCAACCGCAGGTTTTCCTCCAGTGGGGTGATCGGCGACTAAGCCGCAGACTAGATCCACTGAAAATCATTTTACTTCACTTATTTTAAGTCTCTTGATTTTTCAGCAGATCAGCTTTTGAGCATGGCCGACATTGGATCTTGCGCAGTTGGTGACGGTTCATTCAGTCTAGCCGGTCTCAGTTCTCCCGTCTTGCTCAATCTCTCCTCTTTCTTTTAGTTCCACATGACAACTTTGTCCCCATGACTGACAATTTGGCCGAAAAGTCATTCACAGTATAAAGCAGCGCACTCTCTCTGTGTGCATGTGTGTACAATAATAACATGTGGTCAGCACAACCGCACAACTCCCAGCAGGGGGGCATTCACGAACTACATTCTTTCATTACGCGAGTCCAGGTCCTAGAGAGCAAGCGAGCCCATAAGGAGCGAGGAGTTGATTTCTAGTCTGTCTTGTGAAATATTGGTTTAAGGGCGTTCAGTGCCAAGCCTTGCTTACATGTCTCTGGGTGGTTGAGAGTTGCTGGGAAATTCCTAACCCGAATCTCACTTTTATTTTGCATGTCTCGCTGTGCTTCGTAATTTGTGAGCTGTTTGCAGAACTGAGAATTTTCCGATGCAAATTTATTGAGCATTATGCTGGCGTGAATCGAGGGTGAGGCCTTATGCACACCACAGATGGAGCCTTCGTGTTGTCTCGGAACATGCTTTTAAATAGATGGTTTTCACATGTTCAGGTACAGGGCCATAGTTGTTGGTGGAGCATCTGTTTTGCATGCAAAATCCTAGAATTGCAGAGTTGGAAAGGACCACAAAGGCCATCTTATCTAACCCCCTGCAATGCAGAAATCTTTTGCCCAATGTAGGCCTTGAACTCACAACCCAGAGATTAAGAGTCTCATGTTCTACTGACTGAGCTATCCTAAAGTGTCCAGTTTCAGTCCTCTGTATCTCAGGATATAGAGCTGGAGAGAATCCAGTTTAGGCAATACTTGGCTAGATTCACCATGAAACAGCTTGCTTTGTTCCTATGGCAGTCTTTGAGCACTGGGTGATGCACATGTACTCTAGTTCACCTGTAGAGCACTTGTTCTGAATGCTTGTGGTTCTGTTTATTTACTTGAAAATCTTCATAGGCGCCCTTGAAGGGTAAGAACCATCTCAGGTTAGCTTCTGAATTAAAACCCAGTGTGACTATAGGTACCAACCAGTTAGAAACTCGGATATATAATCTAGGCGCTAAATGGCTCCTTAAACCAAGGTTACGGTTGCCAAAATGGAATGTCTAGTTGCCATTTTGGGACAAGATGGCTCTAAAGTCTTATTTTTCAAATTGATCAACTCTCAGTTAAACATCTGGCTAGTTCAGATGACAGCCTTGAGTTGAAGAAAAGTCATTTGATCCAGGGACTGTCCACATATATCTTGGCCTATTCCAACCTCTTCTTATTAATAGAGGCTGCACAGAATAAGCATTTTGGTTCCAGAAATTCATTCCGATTGTGCAGATAAAATATAACAGATAGAATTCTACAGTATGTGTTGCTAGTGTGTGAAAACAGTCAAGATCCAAGGATCCCCAGGCATGCTCCTCCAAGTGGTGGAGATGTCAGGCGCCAACTTGGCAGCCGGGCATCTTCACTTGGTCACAAGTGTCTGATAGCCCGGTGCAAAATGTGCATGGCGAATTTTGAACGCTGCTTGGGAAGAGAGAGTGCAAACGTCTTTGATTGGATTGCGTCTAGCCACCTATCTCAAGAGTTCTGTTTTGAACTCCTGAGCTTTGTACCTGTAACCTGATCTAGATGTGTACCATGTAGTGGATTTGGGAATACAGCCTTTGGCAACAATCAAGCTGAGGGTCCGAGTAATACTGGGAGCCAGGACAAAGTGCAAGGGGCTGCTTTTGCATCTAAGGCATGGGCATTATACACCTTTACCTCTTGTTGCAAGTTTGGGCATTCGTTTAGCACCTAATGAGAACAGCTGCAAAGGCTTCTGAGATTAATATCTGGAATTATTTTGACAAAAAGCCACCCCATCTCCAAGGGAAAGCTTTGCCTTCTGGTTGAAAATAAACCTGTCTTTGAATTATTTATATGCCTTAGCGAAAAGGAGGCTGCTAGGCAAAATCTGCCAGAGATGTACTGGTCCATTATGCCAATTAGATTACTTGCAAGGCACAAATACATTGTACTGGTGCACTTCAGGAACAGTGTGTGATTAGGAAAACAATGCTGCATTTTGAATAGATCAAGTTTTAAAAGGGCCAGAGGTAAGCTTCAGGCCAGGTTCTGTAATGGAGAACCCTATGCTGATTTGCATTCACCTCTGGATCAATGTGCTGGGGGAAAACCAGTGATTTTTCCGGCCGGAGTGCAGTTCCAGCACCTCTCAGGTGGGCGCTTAATATATATAGCTGCCCCATAGCAGAAGTACTCTAGAAGCTAGTGTGGTGTAGTGGTTAGAGTGTCGGACTAGGACCTGGGAGTTCAGGGTTCAAATCCCCCCTCCGTCACGAAGCTCGCTGGGTGGCCTTGGAGTCAATCACAGCCTCTTAACCTACTTCACAGGGTTGTTGTAGGGATTAACTGAGGAAGGGGGTGAGCTATGGACTCCCTGGAGAAAAAGGTAGGATATAAGCACAATAAATAAGCTCTTCTGCTTACCTGCTTAAGAAAGCTGGAGGAGCCAACTAGATTGAGACGTTAGTAACTAAACGGGCATCCAGAGATCTCCACGTGGTCACAGTTGGACTTGCGGCAGTTGCAAAATGCGCTTAATTCCTGGGGAATTTTGAACACTGATATATGTGTGGTAAGGTAATCTTGCACATCTTTTTCTGGCGATCACTCACAGCCAAGTAAGATTGTCTTCCATTTTAAGAATGAGTCCGTAAGTGACTGTGGAGGCCAATTCTGGATCCACATGTCCTTCTTCCACAGTGGGGACATTGGTTTCTGGGTGGGAGTTGATGAAGGTGTGGGTTTGCCAAGCATGCCTTCCTCTTAGCATGTTTCTCCCTTGTGTCCTGAGTCTGAGCGTCTTCAAAGCCCATGACACCTTTGGTAAAGGCTGTTCTCCAACTGGAGCACTCGCAGGCAAGTGTTTCCCAGTTGTTGGTGTTTATACTACATTTTTTAGATTTGCCTTGAGACAGTCTTTAAACCTCTTTTGTTGACCACCAGCATTACGCTTTCCATTTTTAAGTTTGGAATAGAGTAGTTGCTTTGGAAGACGATCATCAGGCATCTGCACAACATGACCATTCTAACGAAGTTGATGTTGAAGAATTATGGCTTCAACACTGGTGATCTTTGTGTCTTCCAGTATGCTGATATTAGTTTGCCTGTCTTCCCAAGTGATGTGTAAAATTTTTCGGAGACACCGTTGATGGAATCTTTTGAGGAGTTGGAGATGGCGTTTATAAGTGGTCCATGTTTCACAAGCAGACAGTAAGGTTGGTAGTACAATAGCTTTGTAAACTTCTCCCAATACTTGTAGACCCTTGGTAGTGCATTGTGTGTGCTTCTAGAGGTTTAATTGGAAAATGAGCAGGAAGAGATCTACCTAGCCGTGATATGACCCTCATCCCATGGCTATATCGTGTCATGGCTGTGTTGTGGGATGTAGGTGGGTATCGATAAGAAAAGGCACAATACATCCTCTGCTTTAACCATAGCTGCTTCTCAAAAACTTGCCTGCACGGCATGAAGATGTGAAGACTTAATCTCTGTATCTTGAACACTATCCTTTGAAGTGGCCCTAACAGTTAAATTAGCAACAGACGTGACTAATTGGAGAGCAATTGAAGTCTTCAAAGATAAAAGGAGCAAAACCTTATTTTAAGCTGTTACCGTTCACTGAGTTTTTATGAAGATACCTTGGCAACATGGTCTAGAAGATGAAAGACCATTTTTAGAGCTTCCGCAAACGGTGACAATGAATTTTGACATAATGTATGTATAGTCTTTAATGTTTCTACGTTTTCAACTAAATTTCAAAACAGCTCTCTGAAAGAGCTTCTGATAGAGACTTCCTCCTTATCAGGATTCTCGATTAACACAGTTATAAATTAATATATTTCCCCCCCCCCTTCTCCTGTTGGCTGAAACCCTGCCAGTCGTTTAATACTGAGTGAAGCAGGCCACTGATTTGACAGTGGAAGGAATCATCATCATCATTATTATTACAATTCATTTCATTTCTATACTGCTTTGTATTTTAAAGAACAAGTCTCAAAAGCAGTCTACAACATTTGTAAACATCAAATAAAACAATCAGGAATAAAACAAATTGAATTTTCAAGGACATTTTTTTAAAGATCCCTCTCTAAGTGACAGTTTGCTTTCCCCAGTCGCCTGCCTGGCATCCAGAGATCTCCAGGTAGGTTGCAATTGGGCCCATGCCAGTTGCAAAATGCACCTGGCGCCTGGCTAATTTCTAACACTGATGCCAGCCTACTAAAGTTTTACTTCACCCCAGAGAAGCATATCATGTACCTGCTAGTCCAGCAGGAAAGTTTAAGGCAGCAAAGTTTAGGATACAAAATACTTGGCTGGGGGCTAGACTTGGGATAGGTTCGTGATCCCAGATGCAGCTTTGCAAATGGATACAGCTTGCTTCTGTGCAATAAAGCAGCAACATAGGTATTGGCAAAAGTGGCCTGTTGCTGCAGTGTTGGGTGATACAGAAAACCCTGTAGGAGGAGTGGGCAAGTGGGAGGATATTGCGCAAAAGTTAAGATTGCTTAGAAGCAACCCCCCCCCCCGAAATGTCTTTGCAATTCACAGCCATCCCCTGTTTTTTACTGATGAGATTATTTTGCCAGTTCTTCTGTTAAAAAGAAAGCAGGGAATCTTATGGGTACCGGTAAAGGTAAAGGGACCCCTGACCATTAGGTCCAGTCGTGGCTGACTCTGGGGTTGCGGCGCTCATCTCGTTTTATTGGCCGAGGGCGTACAGCTTCCGGGCCATGTGGCCAGCATGACTAAGCTGCTTCTGGCGGTACCTATTTATCTACTTGCACTTTGATGTGCTTTCAAACTGCTAGGTTGGCAGGAGCAGGGACCAAACAATGGGAGCTCACCCTGTCCCGGGGATTTGAACTGCCAACCTTCTGATCTAGGCTCTATGGTTTAATCCACAGCGCCACCCGCTTCCCTCTACGGGTACCAGTAGAAGGCCACAAATTGTACTTGGGGATGCCGTTTACACAGTAGTTCAAAGAAAGGTCATGCTATTATTTATTTATTTATTTATTTATTTACAAGGTGTTAGCCAGAAGCCAAAGGAAGCAGAAAACACGTGGGTGCAGCTTTAGAAGTTGTGTATACAAAAGCAGAGTCCAGTAGGCATGTGTATGTTTTTGCTTCTTGGCAGACACAGCTCTGAATGGACTAGGCGTTAATGTTTCCCTAATATACTTGCATTAAGGCCCATCATTGCTTTCTTGTAGTTTCCTAACTAGGTTAATTCCGCAAGGATGTGCCTTGTTCTCCTATTTTCTCTTTACATTTACGTCGTATTAGGCAGAACGGCGCTTCTTATTTCACACCGTTTGATGACTTGTGAGGGGAGGGACTGCCGATGCAACAGCCAAGACGATCTTGATTCCTGAGTACAAGTATAGAGGGAAAGGGCCCATTTTCGAGCTTTGTGTTAAAAGGCCTTTTCGCCTGCATCGACTTGGCAGTCCCTTTCCTTTCAAGACAGATCCTGGCAAGCTCACCCGATGCTGCAAAACTTCTCTTTCTCGAGTCATTTCCTTCCTTCCTCATCATTCCGCCTCCTTTCCCCCCTCCGATTCCAAAAAGATCGCTTCTGTAAAGGGATCAAAGTAAGAAATTGAAAGGTGCGATGGAAAAGGGTGCATGCGGGCCTCTGTGCATGCAGCGTTGCGCTTGCTGGGGCTGGACAACTTCTGTGCTCCTCAAAAGCCACTTGCAAAGTTTAGCAGAGCTCTGGAGTGGTCTTTAATGCAGCGCAAGGGGCTGCAGTCAGAACTGGAGGTGAGTCTCCATGCATGAAATAAACACTGTAGACATCCGTGGGGATGTTCCTGCCGAATCTCCAGCTCTTCACCTTTCTGTATTTCTCACGTTTTTGTGTACAGGCAACTCCCAGTTTACATGGGCGCTATGTTCCAAGGCACCATGCGTGTTAAGCGAAATAGCATATATTGGAAACGCTGTTGGAAAAGCCTGCAAATACACGTTAGACCAAGGGTCAGCAAACTTTTTCAGCAGGGGGCCGGTCCACTGTCCCTCAGACCTTGTGGGGGGCTGTACTATATTTTTTGGGGGGAAATGAACGAATTCCTATGCCCCACAAATAACTCAGAGATGCATTTTAAATAAAAGGACACATTCTACTCATGTAAAAACACGCTGATTCCAGGACCGTCCACGGGCCAGATTTAGAAGGCGATTGGGCTGGATCCGGCCCCCGGGCCTTAGTTTGCCTACCCATGCGTTAGACCTCTGAAAAATGTTGAAAAACCCTTAAAAAACCCAAACAACTAGCAGCCCTTTCCAGATGGTCATGAATGGTGGGTCTTAGTCTCCTTGCTCCAACTCCCGACTCTCCACAGGCCTCAACAGTCAGTGCAAGGGCTCATGGGATTGCCAGGTGCTGCTTTTGTGATTTTTTTGCCCTATCTGGGCTCTTTCAGGGCCAGTTTTGCTGCTTTTAAAGTCACTTCTGGGTTCGGCGCAGTTGCGCATCGACTAGAGGCGCATAAATTGGTTGTTGCTTGTATTTCCTTTGCTGCAGTTCTGATGTTTGCAGAACGTTCAAGGGGTGCTGTGCTAGGCCTGCATAACTTCAGGCCCTAATGTGACCAAACACACACTAAACACACACTTTCTTGCAAGTTGGTGAACTGTGTTTGACGGGTCACAAGCTCTGTAGGCCTGAGTGCATTTCTTCCTGCCCCCCCCCCCTCCCTGGCAGCGAGGTACCTGTGCCACAACTGCACTCGGGAGTTAGAAAACCAAAAGAAGAGAAAGGGAAACATGGAGTGTGAAGGGGAGGAAGACCGGAGGTGTTGGGAGAGACTTGAGACCGGAGACAAGTAGGAGGTGTGAGACAGTATTGATTGAAATAAAGCCTGCTACAGTGGATCATAATGTAACACCCCCGCCCCCCCCGGCAATATTTGATATTTCCAGTTGTGCTTTTTGACAACTTCTGCACAGGGAAGTGTTTGAAAAATGGCTATAGTGTATCTTTCCGGAGTGATAGGTTATAAATTAATAGCTAACATATTAGTAATGCTATTTTTAGTTGCGTCTCCACTGACGTAACACTCTCTTTTCCGTATCCTAGTTGCGCAGCGGATCCAAAGTGTGTTTCTCGGCCGTAATTATTTTGCAAGGCTGCAGATTCTTACGTAGCTACTGGCGGGAGATGCAGATTAGGTGGAGAAAGGGGGGGGGTTGTTAATCCTGCCGCCCCGTTGCTGGAAATGCACGCATAGGCCCAAAACACGCACCCCAGCCACAACTGTTAGTTCGAAGAGAAGCTTGAGATGGGTGATGTGATTAGGAGCAGTGGTTTGTTGAAGTGTAATCTAGTTAAGTAAGGCATTTGTATGCATTTATATTACAGTTGCCCTGTTCAGACTACACAGATCATTAATGAATGCGTTGAACATTGCCATTTTCATTACAGATACTCAAGGCATCCTGCTGGTTTACCACTTTTCGGAGCTGTGAGGCACAGTAGAGTTTAAATCTGAAGACATTATTTGTTTCGGGGGTGGGGGCCTGCTGGGCCTCCTTGCCTCTCATTCTCCAGTGGCTTTTCACCCCCTCCCTGGAGGGGCCTTTCAAGACCCTGTTCCCCCAATACAAAGATTCATGTATATATCCACAATATAGCTGATACCATGTGAAAGCCCCTCTCTCTGTGTGTGCATAGCCCAGAAAAGTATGCAGCACATAGCATTTTCCTGTCCCCCAGAGCAGATTTGGTGACTCGCTTAAAAGTACAGTACTGTGCACGTCTACTCTGAAGCACGACTAGCGTAGTGTACCTACTCCTATGCAATTGTGTAGCAGAATGCAGCTTTAAAGACCATTATATGGTCACTTTGAAGTTCATTTCGGCCAATGTTTGTGTCACCTTCTTGTGTAGTCATCTTCCATTCCTGACTTTTAAAATGGGGTGGCCATGTGGTGTGGTGAGGTGGCATGATGATGTCCCCAGGAGATTTTTGAGAGCTGCAGTGTCATCGGTCCTCACTCTTTGTCCCATCATTAGGGGAGAAAAAATTGTGTTTTCATTGGTGAGCTAGTGGTCTAGTTAGCACATAACATTAGGCTATGGTTTGTTTAACAAACCACGAGTTAACCATGAGTTGACCCACAGGTGCTTAAACTGGTTTATTTTTCCTACTTTTGCTACGTTTTCCAGCTGTTCTTGCCTCATGCTTTTGTAGTGCAAGTGTCTGGGATAGAGTGGTCCAACAGTGGTTAAGAAGGATGCTGGTTTCTTGCATAACACCCAGTCATAATGAAACTAATTTCTGTAAGCCGTCAGTAAACCATGGTTTTAGATCATGCTTTGTTATTAATCAAGCCATAGTTAATGCTTGGTACAGGGTTCATACAAAGCCAAGGCCTGACTATAGTTCATTAAACCATGGCTTAGCGCTACTATCAAGCCAATGTGTGTATGTCCAATATTTTTGTAAAAGTTTCAGTGTTCGATTCTGATGGTACAGATCCCGCCTTTAGCTTAAGAAATGAAAATGCAAATGTTATTACTGCAAATTCAAAACTTGTTCTCTCAGGATAACACCCCCACCCCAGTCCATATGAGTAAAGAATGCAGCGCGTATTGGCCCTTCCTAGGTGGTTGTGGTCTCTCGTATTATTCCGTTTTGCATGAACCAAAAAAAGTCAACAATCCCGTAACAATGGCAGTAAAGGTTACAGAAACAATTACAGTTTTAGATCATCCTGTAGAACTGTGGAACTCTGCCCACTGTCTACAAACAACTTGATGTTTTGTTTTTTGACATGCATGCTTGCTGAAAGGAAGGAGGAAAGCCCATAACCTTTGTAGAATTGCCCTGGCGCATACATGTTCAACGTTGACGGTTGCATAGCAGCCCTCCCACAAGTGAAAATGGGCTTCTTCAGTTGCAGAAGCTGTGCATACATTTCCTGGGCAGATAGGCCAGTTCTCTCAAACAGTCTCTCTTTATGTATAGCTCCCTCTTTGTGCAAAGGATCATGGGAAGTCTCTTTGTACCAAAGATGACTATTACCTTGTCAAGCCCAGGTTCCTGCCTTAACTCTGAGTGGCTGTGGATCTCCAGGTCTCAGGCAGAACCACCTGCTTTTGCGCATGCAGAGCACCGAGCTGTGGTCCCTCACCAAAGATGTGGCTCATCTTTCCCCACCACTGGGCACACTGCTTTGCCAGCTGCTGTATGTCAGGGTAAAGGTAAAGGGACCCCTGACCATTAGGTCCAGTCGTGGCCGACTCTGGGGTTGTGGCGCTCATCTCACTTTATTGGCCGAGGGAGCCGGCATACATCTTCCAGGTCATGTGGCCAGCATGACTAAGCCGCTTCTGGTGAACCAGAGCAGCACATGGAAATGCCGTTTACCTTCCCGCCAGAGCGGTACCTATTTAACTAGTTGCACTTTGACGTGCTTTCAAACTGCTAGGTTGGCAGGAGCAGGGACTGAGCAACAGGAGCTCATCTTGTCACGGGGATTCGAACCGCCGACCTTCTGATTGGCAAGCCCTAGGCTCTGTGGTTTAACCCACAGCGCCACCCGCGTCCCTGTATGTCAAGGAGCAGTCATTAAATATGGGAAGCCAGCGGGAGTTTAGCTGGCTTAAGTTACCTCTATTCCGAACTCCAACCAAGAGTACAGCTGCTGCCAGCTGAGCCGGCTTAACAAGGTGAAACAAGCCTTTAAAATAGAGTTTGACTTATGCTACGCTTTTTGCCAGGGCATGTGACTGAGCTGAACACAGGATCCACTGCAAGTTCTTCCCTCTGCCTGGCCCTGCCCTCGCCACTACCCCCAAATACCCATTTTCCAGGGCTTATACCGGCGTAAGCTTATACCAGGAGGCGGGGGAGTTAAGCTGACATATCTCCAGCCAGGTTGGGGAGTGTGCCAGGAACCAGCGGACTGAGCTAGAGACCCGCCACATCCTAACTCATTCATCCGAGCGGGTCTAGGGTTAGGATTGTGTCGTTCGTCACCGAATAGTTGTGTAAGAACCTGGATCTTTGCACCTCTGCTCGTACTTGGCCACCTGCGTTGGGAAGACGTAAAATGCCTCTTGCCATTGTGCATGAGTAACTGTTTTCGGAAGGAGTTGCTGCAGCCTCGAGCTGAACTCCACCCATTTCCTTCCGTGGTTTCTCAGTTTCTCTACAGCAAAGAATGTCGTAGAAGTAGCATGCAACAATCCACAAACCGCCAAAGTCATCCCTTCCCCCCCAAAGCACCTTTTTGTTTTGCGCACGTGGCCCTAGCTGGATCCTGCCAACGAGAGGCTTTAGTGTAGTTAACCTCCTCCTTGTTTGAATCACACACCCCGGCCCCTCTAGCTTTTAAATGGCTTTACGTCAAAATAATATATTACATCCCCCCCGTCATCTGAACATCTGCAGTCTTGGATTCTCTTGACACAAAAGCGCAAAAGATAACTAGGCTGCCTGCCTCTGAGGGGGTCCTTCATGATGTAGTTTACTAACAATGAGGAGAACAGCCAGTTCTCTTCTTTTAATTGGGTTCTTAGCATGGGGCTTCCTAGGCTTGTGTAAGGCTTTTGCAAGAAGACCAGAACAGCCAGGTGTCCCCACTGGGGCTGAAATAGCTGCGGGCAGCGGGGATGAGACGTTGCGGCGGTGCTAGGAAAGCTTCACACGTGCCATGGGCACGTGCATCATTTTCACTACTCTCATCGTCCCTGCCCATTAGCCATGCTGGCCCCCCAGGCTGCTGGGGGGGATGCAAGACTCTCCTTTGGAGGCCTGTGATGTTCCGTAACCTGCAGAACAGATGTTTGGATGGAGGTGCAGGGTGGATGGGGCCTGAAACACAGTCCAGGTTCAATACAGCAAGTGAAGTCCAATGGTCAGGCCAGGTTCCCACCTCTGCAGCTGATCCAGGGTCAGGGAACCAGTAGCTCAGTTGTGTGGAGCTCCTAGGACATGCAAGCCGTGGTCCATCACCAATTTTTTTTTTTAATGCTTTATTGATTTTAAACTTTGTCTCCTCTTGGTTATTTGAATTACATTAATTTTGTAAGATTCTCTTATTAGACGCAGAAAGTCAATCCAGACCTGCCAACGGATTTATCTTTTTGCAATGTTCTTTTAAATAAACTCTGCATACATCCCACTCTCTATTGAATTTTTCATCGGTAACATCTTGGAACCTTGCTGATAATCTGGCTAGTTCTGCACATTCTCGCCATTTGTTTTGCCAGTCTAATTTGGATGGGGTAGTTTCTCCTTTCCAACCTTTTGCGATTAAAATTCTGGCTGCTACTGCGGCATACATGAAAATTCTCCTGATTTTCTCTGAGATTTCATTACTCATTCATAGCAGAAAGGCTTCGGGCTTCTTGGGCAAAGAGCATTTAAACATTTTTAAAAGGTCGTTAGAGATCATCTCCCAAAATTCTCTGATCTTTTTACAGTTCCACCACATGTGGATCAATGTGCCTTCCGCCTCCCTGTATTTCTGACTTCCATGGGAAGTTGAACAGACACAGCACTGTATCTCTTGCTTCCCTTTTATTCCCCGACTGTTGATTGCAGCATCTGGGCTTGCTGAGGCATTTGACCCTCATCTGTCCTGAGCCTAAACCAGCTGAGCAATCACATACCTCCCAGAGCTAGCAAGCCCCACCTTGCCGGCTGAGCTGTGGGCCCTTGCCTGCCTCAGCCTCCTAGATCAGGGGTCGGCAACCTAAGCGGCCCATGGGGGGGGTCGTTTAACCGGCCCATGGACCCCCACCACTTGCTCTGTCAGCTCCCATGTGCCAAGCAGAGCGATGCTGGCTGGCTTCCCATTGGCTCCAGGAAGCTCCTGCAGCCAATGGGAAGCTGCACACGCCTCTTCCACACCGGAAGGAGCACTGGAAATAGTGTTTGTGCATGCGTGCATGCGCACTCTGGCCCACCGCAGCGTCTGTGGGACCGGGAACTGGCCCAAGCCACAAAAACTTTGTCGACGCATGTCCTAGATTGTATGTCCTGCTACTCTTTACTCCTCAGAGCCTGCTGTGAGGACAGAGGCGCTTCTGGCTCTGGTGATGAGTCCTGCTCCTCTGGTTATTCTGCACAGACCCCCATCCCCTCACCATCCTCTGCCGCCCTGTGAGTACTTTCCATGCTCCCAACCTCTCCTCCTCCAACCCCAGTTTTCCCTGGTGGGACCCAGTCGCGGCTACAACCTCCTCACTGGAATCCTCTTCCTCCTCTCTGTTGTCTGGCCGGTTCATGACAGGCTGTTGTTTAAACCCCAGCTGATCTAAGCGTCTAAAGTGGAAAATTAAGTTGGATTTGGCTATTTTGTTAAGTTTCCCATTTTTGTAATACAGTCATACCTCATGTTACGTTTGCTTCAGGTTGAGCGTTTTCAGGTTGCGTCCTGGGGTGGCCCGGAAGTACTGGAAAGGGTTACTTCCGGGATTTGCTTCTCGCGCATGCGCAGACGTGCAAAATGACATCACGCGCATGTGCAGAAGCGGCGAATCGCAACATGCGGACACGGGTTTCATTCTGCTCGTGTTGCGAACGGGCCTCTGAAACGGATCCCGTTCGCAACCAGAGGTACCACTGTATTTCTATTCCCTGAACAAATCCGCATGTAAATAAGGTTTTAATAATTCACAAAAGCCAGTTTGTCTTCAATTGGCAACTAAGCAGAGCATTTTATACGAGGAGCGTGATTTTTAAAGCGGAGCAAGCCGTGGTTTACTGTCCTGGATTGCAAAGGAGCGTAAACCATAGTTTGCCGGTTCAGGTGTGATGCCAACCCTGTCTGCCACATACCAGAGAGGAAGTTACTACAGAGTACCGAAACTGTATTCTCATAACATCAAATTCATGATTATCAGTGCTTGACCCTGTTTGCCCCTACAAAACACATCTGTATGACTTCTTCTTTTCTTTTTGTAGCTGACATTATTATGTAATACTTGGTAGAGTGGCTGAAGCGGAAGAATCTGTAAATTGTTCTGACACTTCTAACAAGTATTCATTCTTGTCACACAGACTTCAAAGCATCCTTGAGGACTTTGGGGGGGGGGGGGAAAGAGCGGTAGAACACCAATAACTTGATTGTAGCAGGTTATGCTATAAGCAAATGTTAGCTTGACTTAAAAATGCATATTTTTTCAGCCTGCTAATAGCCATATAAAACAACACTTCGGTATATATCATTTTGAAGTATTTATTATTTGTTTGTTCATTGCTTATGTAGGTGTTTTTGACTCGCTGAGGAATTTCTGAAATAGTTCCGTGTTGGTATTTAGAAAAAAAAAATCTATTTGGTCCAAAAGAATATCTCTTAGAATCACTCCAAAGGTACTTCCAATATAATCTGATCCAGTCTTTGCCTTAAAGCTATAGCCCCAGTGTATTTTCTCCAGCCTACAGTGAATATTTTATTTTTCCTGCCCTTCACCAAATTCATAGAAACACAGAATTGTAGACTTGGAAGGGAATTGAAGGGTCATGTAAGTCCAACCCCCGGACAAATTCCCAAGGTTGTGCATGCAAAGTTTAAACAATTATTTAACAATATATTTTAAAAAGCAAATTCAAGCATCATGATGTCAAAAAGCAGCATAAAAGCAGCTGGCAGAATTGAAAACAGTGTGCAGAATATTAAAGAGTTTATGCATGTCTAAAATGACATCAAGGTATGTGCCAGGCAAGCCTTCTTGGGGAGAGCGTTGAACAGTTTTGGTGCCATCACAGAAAAGGCTCCTCTTCATGAACGCAGTCACCTGCTTCAGCTCAGCTAGAGGACGGGTCACCTGGAGGATTCCTATTATCTAGACCCAAGATTTCCCACATATGTTCGCACAGACTGGTTTATCCTCTGGATGTGAATCTGGGCCTCCAAATTGTACCGAGCCACTCCTAGGCAGTGTAATGTTAGAGTAGTAGTAAGATAGGAGTAGGGCATCTGCATCCTGCCATGTTGTTGGACTACAACTCCCATCAACTTGCCCAGTAGTCGGGTGATGGGAGTTGTAGTCTATTATTGGTTCTCACAATAGGCTCTTGCATGTGAGGCACATGTACTTGGGCCATATAAACCTGAAATCATGTAACACTGTAAAACTTGGAGAATGTTCCATGCAGTTTCTGAAAACCATTTAATTTGGCACAGGAGTAAAATTGTGGGGAAACGGTCTACCATGTTTGACAGAGCAATATAAAAAACGTTCTAGAGGTTGTCTGTGGCTGCAGGCTACCAGATTAGCAGCTCGGGGTTTATAGGCCATATTCTGGCTAGGGGTGGGTGGGCCAACCTATTTCAAAGAATCAGAATCAGAAGAATCTTTATTTGCATCAGCCACCAGCCGCAGCAATAAAATAAAATAAAATGAACTGAAGATAGAGGCAAAAACTTAACTCTACAAAATAACATTCGGTAGGTTTACATCAATAATCAAATAATAGATCCTATTCTAATTGCCCCTGCTAATTTTTTTGCAGCTTTTGCTGTCACCTGATTATCTTGATCTGCTAGAAGATAGGACACAGTAGCAATGGTTGAGTGACCTGTTAAGGACAGTAGTAGAAGGGTAATAACTTCACTCCTCAAATCTTTATAGCAAGCACATGAGCTACTGATTCAATACTGCCACCTCCACATGGAGATAACCGTTTTTCCAGCAGAATTTTTTTGAAACCGACCCTCAAGGGCAGCTGAAGGCAGTACAGTGGTACCTCACTTTTTGAATGTATTCCATTCCGAAAGACCGCTTGACTTCCTGCAAAGGGTAGCCTGAAAATTCAATGGAGAAAATTGAAAAAAAACCTCAGTGGAAGCCGTTCGACTTCCAAGGCGCGTTTGAAAATGGAAGCATTTACTTCCGGGTTTCCGGCATTTGAAAACCAAAACGTTTGGCTTCCGAAACGTTCGAAAACCGAGGTCCCACTGTATATTTTATCTTGCGTAAGTGAAAGCTCACCTGTATTTTGGAATTGTTAAATTTAGCAAATAGGGTGTCAATGCGTCAAAATGACTAGGTGGAAAAGAATCATACCGTGAACAAAATTTCCTTATCGTGGCCAAATTATTCTGTCGCTTGATATCGTATAGGCGCAGTCTAATTAAATTATTTGCTTTACTGAAGCCCATTGTTAAAAACTGTTGCGGTAATAAACGAGAAAAGTAAAGCTATTGGTTGACAATTTTAGTCCAAGCCCTCTCACGACAGTCTTGCGATACTAAGGGTAGTAGACCAGTGGGGTTTAAATTTAGCCAAAGCCAATAATTAAATGTCCTACTACACCAAGTCTGTAATTCAATAGAGGGGAGTTTAGCCTCCAAACACAATGAAGCATTTGGAACACAGGATGGAATAGAATAAAAAATGCCTTTGGAACTTAGATTGAACAACTGTAGCTACAAGGTCAGTGCCTGTCCAAATTTGCGCCCCATATACTAACTGCTGGGGTTTAGCTTTAAACACTTCAAGTGCTGATGGTATGTGATTTCAGAGGTAAGTCTCTTTTTTCTTGTTTTATGCAGATTAAAAAAGAACACAAAAATTATATTTAAATTGTACTAACTTTCCCTGATATTACATATCGTGTGTACACTTGGTCCTTAAAATTGGTTTTTTTTGCATGCACTTCCCCCTAAATTGAAAAACTGCGTTGCAAAATTCAGAGCAGCACAAAATTCAGTTGGAAGCTGAATTCCAGCCTGCATATAAGTTAGTGGCAAATTAATAATAGGAATAGTAATTATTTGTATACATACAAATACATACAAAGTTCATACAAAACATGCACCTGTCTGAAGTCGAGTTGTCTGAGGAAGAGAAGAAATTAAGAGTTACCGTACTGTAACGTAGACAAGTGCAGTTTACTTTTTTGTTTTTCACACACAGAATTCCCCCATTGAATTGGGAAACGAGGCAATCAAAACATCTTCTATTGCCTTTGTTTTCTTTTCTTTACTCCCCACCCCAGTGTATATACTTTTACTGGCATCTTACTTGGAAACCCACTTGCTTTGGCAGATAGGGGAATAGAAGAGGCAGAAAATATTAGTTTTTGGAGGCAAGAGGAAAGATGCCATGACTTGACTCGTCGCTCAGATTTAGTGGGAATTTAAAAGCTCTCTGGGTTTCAGATTGACGAGCCCGATGTGCTGTAGAACTTCACTGCTTTCAGCCCACCGCCTCACCCTCCGCTGCTTTTTAAAGTGTATGATGTAAACTTGGGCTCAGCTTTTTCTCTGCAGCAGAGGGGATTAGAAACACCTTGTATTAACTCAGAACTGGATCTCACAAGTTCCAAACTTAGCTTGTTCAAACAGGCCGTGCAGATTGCCGGATCCTCCTCTGAAGTCTTTCTCGCTTCACTTAAAGGAAGTTTACTATGATGACATTTTTCGCTTTTCATTCGGAACGATGGAGGTACCTCTAAATCAAATGAGTCTCGCGGCAAGTACAGTGGTACCTCGGGTTACATATGCTTCAGGTTGCATACACTTCAGGTTACAGACTCCGCTAACCCAGAAATAGTGCTTCAGGTTAAGAACTTTGCTTCAGGATGAGTACAGAAATTGTGCTCTGGCAGTGTGGCAGCAGCGGGAGGCCCCATTAGCTAAAGTGGTGCTTCAGGTTAAGAACAGTTTCAGGTTAAGTACAGATCTCTGGAACGAATTAAGTACTTAACCCGAGGTACCACTGTACAGGATGGCCACTTCAGGTGGGGCAAGCATCCGAGACAATGCCTTCCAGCTGTGGGACTACAACACCCACCAGCTGGCAGGGGCTGATGGGTGTTGTAGTCCCACCGATGGAAGGCACCAGGTTGGCGAAGCCTGTCAGGCTTTCCTTCCTTTCCCCCAAATGTGCGGCTGCTTGCTTCCTGATGGGGTTGGGTGACAAATGCACTGTCGCCCACCTGCCGCCTCCTCTTTCTGACTTGACTTTTTGCAGCTTGCACAGAAGCTTGGCCTCTGGCCACTGCGGTAGGTACAGCCAGATGGCGTACATAGATTGTAGGCCCTACAGAACCATAGTTTTGGACGGTTGTACGCTGCTTTAAGTCTTGCTTCCGTCTCGGCTGAAAGACTGTGGAGGACGGGGGGCAGACGCCTACGGGTCACTTGTAAATCATATTCTAATCTCCAGGCCACACATTGTAGCTGTTGCTTTGGTTCCCACATTACAGATTTAACGAGGCACTTCCTTTCATCCCTAGCAAGATAAGAGAAGAAGAGTTCGTTCTTTTTATTCCTTTCCTTTTTTTAAAAAAAAGCTGTTTCGCAACCTCTTGCAGTGTTCTGAGGAACTGCAGCAATGACCTCAAACTTCCTCCCAGTGGCCTGCACACCTTCATAACACCGGCACACATTGCCAAGGATGGATGTGCGGTTGCAGTTAGGGTTTCGCTCTATCCTGCGAGGCGGATGTTGTTGCTTTTTGCCCTTTGGTTATCTGTCGCAGACAAAAGGAAGTCCCTCACTGAAGGTGGCTTCTCATGGGTTGCCCATTGCATTATTTCGGTTTGGGCAGTTCTAATATTTGTGTGTGTGTGTTCGTGCGCTTGTGCGTCCAGACACTCTCACATAGACACATGTAGTAAGGCAGCGCCATTGTCAATTGAGATGATGGAAAGCTTTTTTGTGACATAAATAAATACATGCGCAATATTCCTTCCCCAAATCTCTTGTTTGAATGCACTTTTGTATTTTTGGAAACCAGGGGAGGTGGAGAAGTATCATACAGGGATTTGAAGTGTGTATTTGGCTAAGCTGTGGACCTTTGAATGGTGTTTGACTCCCATCTCCCATCATCTCTGACTATTGAACATGCTGGTTGGGCCTTTTGGGAGCTGGAAGCCCAACAAGAGTTTGTTAACCACTACTATCTTAAAGGTAAAGGGATCCCTAACCACTAGGTCCAGTCGTGGCTGACTCTGGGGTTGCGGCGCTCATCTCGCTTTATTGGCCGAGGGAGCCGGCGTACAGCTTCCAGGTCATGTGGCCAGCATGACTAAGCCGCTTCTGGCAAACCAGAGCAGCGCACAGAAACGCTGTTTACCTTCCCACCGGAGCGGTACCTATTTATCTACATGCACTTTGATGTGCTTTCAAACTGCTAGGTTGGCAGGAGCTGGGACCGAGCAACGGGAGCTCAGCCCGCCGCGGGGATTCGAACCGCCAACCTTCTGATCAGCAAGTCCTAGACTCTGTGGTTTAACTCACAACGCCACCCGCGTCCCTACTACTATCTTAGGCGTGCCAGTTATGCAGACTTCCTGAGAACTTCGCTGCTCTAGTTAGCATCTTTTGGAGGCTAAACTTCGTCTCTAAATGGTGCCAGTGGCACAAGTAGTCTCTCGATGGCACACGAATCCAGCAAATGTTGTGTTGTGTTTGAGTGGTGTTCTTGCTCCATGGTGGTGGGAAGGTGCTTGATATATAGAACTATATTTAAAATTCCTAGGTAGCGGAATAAAAGTTCCAGGACCCCCTGACTAATTTCCATGTGGCAGTTTACACACGGCTGGAAAATGCGTGTCTGAAAATATTTGGTGGCGGTCGTCATCTAGACCTCTAGGTGATTAGTTTCCCAGCCGTTAATTCTGTGCTTGTTTGAGTGTCAGGCATTTAGAACACATTTCCCTGCGTTATCCTTGACTTCTGTTTCATTTCTGCGTTTTGTGGCAGGTGCTTCCAACGTGGGTCTCAATTTTAACTTTGATCTCTTCCTCCTCCTCCTCTCCCTTTCTTCCCTCTCATTAAGATGCTTGGCTTCGGTGATGTTGTCTGTTGCAGCAGTCACCAGGTGACACCCAGTAGACCAGGTGACCTTTTCATCTCCTCTTTTTCTGAATCTTGTTTGCCTTTGCTGAGCAAAATGCTTGCCTAGTGGAGAGCATCTAAAAATTTGAAGCCTGCCTCTTCAGAGATGCCAAGAAATGCAGAGTAATTTGGAGCAGTCGTAAGATCAATGTGTTTTGCTTTGAAACATAACAGCTTTGCAACCACGCTAGTTGCCTATAAAGGCCTCCCCCCACCCCTTGCTAATCACTCATGTTAGCAACACGAGCTTGTTATTTTGGTTGCAGATAATCTGCATGCATTTGGAATTCCTGCTTGCTTCTGAATTGTGCTTGCAAGCACACTATATGCATTAGAGCAGATTGGTAGGAGCAAGCTGATGAGATCCTACATTAACCCACACCTCTAGGCAGTGTTAGAAACTCAGATACACAAACTAGGCATCAAGTGGCTCCTTAAACCTTACAGTCTGCCTAGATGCCATTTTCAGGCCTGGCCATATTTTTCAATACAACTTTTTGGTTTCTGAAATTCATTCTGATTGTGCAGATAAAATATAGTGGGTAGAATTCTACAGGATGTGTTGCTGGTGTGTGAAATCAGTCAAAATACAAGGATCCCCAGGCATTCATCTCCAGATGGTGAAGACGTCAGCCACTGTCCTGGCTCCTGAACGTCATCGCTTGGTTGCAAGTGGCCGGTAGCCGGGAGCAAAATGCTGCTGGCACCTGGCAAATTTCGAACACTTGCCTCTAGGGCAGATTTTCATGTAACCTAAAATCCATTAAAGGTTGGAAGTAGCCCAGGAATGGCCCATGATGTCACACCACCACTGTTGCTCAAATACAATAAAATTGGACCTTGCTGTATGTGTACATTCTGCCTGCAACTACCTGCCTTCTGCAAATACCTGATTAGCATTGCGTCTTGCAGTTCCCGAGGCTGTTTATGGATTATATGAGACCTTGTGGCAAAGCCATCAAGGGCCGTTAAGACCTGTTCATGGGCCCTTCTCCGCATGCCAGTCTGGTAATGTAAATTGGCATGCCACTTGTAGGATTCTCTGTGTGGGGAAAAGCCACTGCATGTGAAAATATACAAAGAGAACTGTGAACGTGGCCAACTGCTAAATGGTAGTTGTTGGCATTCAATAGTATTCAAATAGCTGCATTGCTCAGGCTTGCGCCCAGGAGAGCTGTTGAAGTCCTGGATCGCACCACGGGCAAGGGAAGGGTCAATTCACCTATATTGTTGCATTATGGACACCCACTGTTTTTATTAAAGTGTTCTGTTTGTGTAGTATTTTGGGCTTTCCTCCCTTCCCCTCTTTTTAAACGCTGTTGGCTCAGATTACTGATGTGTTATCACCAGCTTTGGCAGAGGGTAAAATGCATGGAGTATGGGCCAATGTGAGGACTGTTTTTGACAGCCTTTTCCATTATGAAAGTCTTTTTTGCATGCGTTCTCTTTGTCCGGGACATACTTTCTTCTTTTTTTAAACAAGGGGCCCTGAAAGCTTCAGTGTGTGATTGCAGTCTTCCATGCTGAAAATGCTACTTCCACCGTGTTTGCATGTTTACTTGCATTGCGGAAAATTGCAAGTTTTTGCATTGTTTCTTAATTACTTGGGCGACAGGGAATTTTGCTTCCACTGATGAGTAGAATTGACATTTCATAGTAGATGGAAATATGAATGCTGAGTGAAGGCTGCAAAAAGCTCACTGAGAGTTGATTCTTTTCAACCTTTCTACCAACTTCCTGGAACTTGCCAGGGGTCATAATTTTAATCACTTGGAATCCACAGTCAGGTTGACCACTTCCCTAGTCTTTTTTTTGTAAACAAGCATTAAAAGACAGTGTGAAGATGACCCTTTTTCTTATTTGGGTTTTCCGTGCAGCATGGCGGCTTCTGTATTTTGCTCAGTTCAAAAATCTGCGCTGAAAAAAACCCCCTCCACGTTAATTATATCTCTTGATTGCCTGTTGCTAGTTAGCTTTGCCTATTTCCCCCTCTGATCCATTGTTCTTGTAACCGTGTTCAAAACTCGGATATATAATTGCCAAGTGGCACCTTAAACCTGGGTTACAGTCGTCGCAACGGCACCATTTTTAAAAAAGGTAATGGTGGTGCAGAGGAACATTTTCTCATGCGAAGGTTACTCGTGGAAAAAGATCATGGGTACCGCATGCACCCCACAGGGGGATCCAGTTGCTTGTGGAGTGGTGAGCTGAAGTTTTCCGCGTCTCTCTCTGAACACTTGAAAACACAGGGATGTCAGAGACTTGGTTAAATGCACCTCCTGGCCTGTCCTGCAGGCTGCAGAGGAAGCGGTTGCAAGTACAGTGCTACTTCGGGTTACAGACACTCCAGGTTACAGACTCTGCTAACCCGGAATTAGTACCTCGGGTTAAGAACTTTGATTCAGGGTGAGAATAGAAATCGCGCGGCAGTAGGAGGCCCCATTAGCTAAAGTGGTACCTCAGGTTAAGAACAGTTTCAGGTTAAGAATGGACCTCCGGAACGAATTAAGTTCTTAACCAGAGGTACCTCTGTACATTGCGATTACAAGATGCAAGGCATCTTGAGAGACAATGGAGTGCACCTTTGGGGGCAAAGTCAAACCTCATTGTTTTTTGCTGCGTTAGCAGCACTGAAATGACCTCTCTGTGGCACAAGACTGGGCAGTGTATGTGGATGTCCTGGGCCACCTAGATGACAAGACTCCCCACTTCGCCCTTGCTGATGTGGACCGAAGGAAAGGAGAGCAATATGTTTGGCAGCAGCTTGGCTGCAGGAGTTGCCGGAAGGAGGCATAGAACTGTCTTAGGAACTCCACGCCAGTTTTGTGAAGGGTTTTCTCTTTAGCCTTCCCTTCTCCCAAAGAGAGCCTGTAAGGCAGCGGAGGTTTGGGATCAGAGTTTTCCTTCTCTTGGATGAGATTACCTTCCCAGGTTACCAAGCCCTCAATGATAATTTATCTTAAACGCTCAGTATCCCTTCTCATAATGACCTTTGAAGATGAATAATTGTGCTTTTTTTAATTGTGTGGAACCAAGACACCTGCCTTTTTGCTTTTTTGGCTGCATTAAGATCTGAACTCGGGGCTCGTCACAGAGTGCACTCCCTCTGGGCACGCCCCACCTTCCTGTAGGTGCACAATTGTGCACAGTCCTTGAATTCTTTTAAGCACAACCCCTGCCATTTGAAAAGCAAAGCATTGTTTGGATTCTCATTGTTTGGACTGAAAACTTCCAGTCCCTCTGTGGCATACGTGATATTGGAGAGTGCAAAGATCTGCGGTTACATAACACTCTTCGGTTAATGCATCTCTTCTCGTCCTTTCCCAGAAGCCTTCTGCTCTTTTGTTGCTGCTGCTCCTGTTCATTTGTGAGCAGGGGTGATTTGTTTTTCCTTGACACAAGGAGGAAGGGAGGGGAGCAGTCTGTAGCCTAATGTACAGCAGCTAGAAATTTCTGTTCCTTACCTGCATAACTCTTTCTTTACTTTATACAGTAAAAGAATTTAATTCGTTCTGGAGGTCCGTTCTTAACCTGAAACTGTTCTTAACCTGAGTTACCACTTTAGCTAATGGGGCTTCTGGCCGCCATGCGATTTCTGTTCTCATCCTGAAGCAAAGTTCTTAACTCGAGGTACTATTTCTGAGTTAGTGGAGTCTGTAACCCGAAGCATCTGTAACCCGAGGTACCACCGTATTACTCTTTTGTTGAATTTCAGAATTTTTTAACAAATTAACTTCAATTTAAACACATATTTCCCTTAACGTTTTTGAGTTCCCTTACCTCCATGCTGTTTTTATTTCCTTTTCCTGCTGCATTATATAGCATGCGTTTAACGAATATATATTTCCTCCCTTACAGTTATTACCGTTTCCCTTCTGCTGCTTATCCACCTGCAGAACTCTTGCATTTTACTAGCACAGAGTATATCCCCCCCCCCAATTTTGCTCTCAGTTTTCATAGCATAGGAAGTGTGTTGCCGGAACGAACCAGAGTTGGAAGGGGGGAGGGTATGATTCCATCCAGAGCAGGCAGTTGAGTGGTTTATGTAGACGTGGTACCCACCCACCGTCCCTCTCCCCCCCATTTGTGCATGGTTTTTCCTCACCCCCAATCAAATGGGTGGCAAAGAAGGAGGAAAGGAAAATGGCCGTTGTGTTGCTCATGCGATGCTTTTGGTCAGGTTATCACTCAGCAGTTGGAAGACCAGCACCTTAAATTCTACAACTTGGATATAATCCGTATAAACTGACCTAGAGGCCTGATGCCAAAGACTCAGCTGCTGGTTTCAAATCAATATGTAAACACCAGCCTCCTGGCCATGTGCGTTCCTCTTGTCTGCCCAAATATCTGTTTTCCCTAGACCCTGAGAGTTTTCATCTGTCTTGCTCTGGAAGGTCTTTTATTTCAGCCATCCTTTTCCCAAGTCTCCAACTCCGGCCCTCCGTCCGGCTTTCCTTCGATCCCGGTCCTGCTGCTCTCTTGGATTGGATCAGCTCAGCCAATGGCCATCAGGGATACACCTGCCCATGTAGCAAAACAGAGCTCAGTTAGATGGTGCTGGGAATGTCTTTGCCTCCACTGGACCCATTGCGACATCACGTTTTGTTGGAAGGATGGGAAGAGGGGGAGTGAGCTTGAAATCTTTCTCGGTAGGGTCCCAGTGCCTCTGTAGATTGGATTTCACATTTGTGTTAGGTTTTGCCAGCAAGATAGCTGAGCTCCATGTGGCTCTCAACAGCAAGGCATCAACATTTATTATACCTGCCACTGTTCAAGCTATGGCATTTTCCACATCAGTTCACAACATTCAAAGCTGTTATAAAGTATAAACAGCACAATCACAATAATAGTAAACATCAAAAACATTTCAAATCAATATATATTGCAGCCAGCCATACCATTATTAAATCCAAAAGCAGAAGCGTCTGCCTTTTAGTTTTTTTTTTCCCCGTTTTGATAAAAGTACAGTGGTACCTTGGTTTGCATACATTTGGTTTGCATACGTTTTGGATTAGAAACATGTCAAACCCGGAAGTGCGTGTCCCGGTTTGCAACCTTTTTTTTTTGGATTACAACCCATTTTTTTTTATTACGATCAAATTTTTTTTTTGAGGCCCTGTTGGTGAAAGCGCGCCTTGGGTTACAGCCTGTTTTGGTTTACAAGCGGACCTCCGGAACGGATTCTGGTTATAAACGAAGGTACCACTGTAATCATGAATTGTCCTGAGCATTACCAAGGAAGTGGCTGATAGTATATCTTGGGAGGAAGCTTCATAGCTGGGGGAAATACCTTTCTAGGGTTGCCATATTTTGAAGAGCAAAAAAGAGGGACACCTTTGGTGACTTAAAGAGGACATGCCCTGGAAAAAAGACATACGGCAACCCTACTTGGGTGTCTTTATGGCCAGAAGAAGATTCCACCTAAACATTAGGAAGAACTTCCTGACAGTAAGAGCTGTTTGACAGTGGAATTTGCTGCCAAGGAGTGTGGTGGAGTCTCCTTCTTTGGAGGTCTTTAAGCAGAGGCTTGACAATCATATGTCAGGAGTGCTCTGACGGTGTTTCCTGCTTGGCAGGGGGTTGGACTCGATGGCCCTTGTGGTCTCTTCCAACTCTATGATTCTATGATTCTATGATTCTAAGCCCATCACCTTGCTGGTCCTAAACTGGAATCACGGAATTGCGGACTTAGATGGGGCCACGAGGGTCATCTAGTCTAACCCGCTGCAATGCAGTAATCTAGTGCCCAATGTGGGACTCGGAACCCATGACCCTGAGATGAAGAGTTTCATGCTCCACTATTCCACCCAAAGCAGTTTGGGTTTGGCCAATGCCTGGATGGGGGATTGCCTGGGAACCACACATGTACTCTGCTTTGGGTCCCATGGCAGAAGAAAGGCAGTATAAAATTGCAAGAAAAACCAACAGAATAAAAATACCCGCCTGGCCAACATACCTGTAGGGCCTCCGCAACGGATTTGGGATCCCTGGTGGAATTTTATAGGGGCCTAGGTAGTCCTTTTAAGTAATGTGGCCCCAAGTAAGTACCATGTTAGTCAATATACACATGCCAAGAGAACAATAGTCCTTTTGGTGGCTACCAATTTAGATGGCTTCAAAAGAAGATTAGACAAATGGCTAGTAGCCATGACGGGTCTGCTACAATCAAAGGGGGTACATTGCTGAATGCCAATTTCTGGAAACCACAGGAGAGGGAGATGCAGTTTCCTACATGCACACCTGGTTGGCCATTCTTGAGAAGAGGATTCTGGACCGTATGGGTCCTTAGTCTGTTCCATCAGGGCAGCTCATAACGTCCTTTTACTAACGCCGTAATGCAATAATAGTCAGCTCAACAAGCAGTTGAATAAATGCAAATGCAATTGAGTAATTACAATAATAAAGGCCCATAGAAATAATTTTAGAAAGGAGATCGCAAAAAGTCAACGCAGTACATATCAAGAAACACAGGACCCAAATTCAGGTTTTGCTCTCTAGGGTAGAAGCTAGTGGCTCCTGGGAGGCAGCAACCCGGAAGTCATAAATGAGAGCGGTGATAAGTGCTCACAGCCACCTTGTCGATGGCTGCTGTTTGCAGCTTGAGTCAGCAGGAAAAGCTCTGATCTGCCAGTCTCATCAGAACTGCTCACCAGCAGCAAGTGCTTGATAGAGGACATATTCTCCCCCCCCACACCTCATTTTTGGTGACACTGCAAACTCGACATCCTTTAGTCCTCCTGCTCTGTCCTCTCTCAGACTCCGCTTCTTTATCTGTGCATTGTAGCATCTTGTTTTCGGAGCGTTATCTGCATTTGTTTGGAGCGGGCGGTTTCTGCTGAATCGTGCTTTCCGTTACCTGGCGCGAGGCCTGTCTTTGAGAAAAGGGTTTTTCTCTTGGGTGCTCTTCATGAGTTGTTTTACAACGATCCCCACTTCCTCCCCACTGCAACCTGACGCCGTGGCATTCTTGCAGTCCGCCTAGCAAGCATGCGTGTTGCGATGTGGGCATTATCATTGTTTGGCAGATTCCTTCAGCATTCTTAGGAAATTCCCAGGCTTTGAGGAAGCGGACCTGACAGCTTCTTGACTGGGCAGAAGTGGCAATTTAATGCCAGCTCCGGTGGAGTGTTTCAGCCACCTTTTGCTGCGGGAGCTTGACTGACACAGCGACCTGGTGATGTGCTAATGCCCAGAGTTTCTGCTTGGTCTGAAATGATATGATTGGCCCTATGTTGAAGCCGCTGTCTGGAAATACAGTGGACGCTCAGGTTGCGAAGGTGATCCGTGTGGGATGCACATTCGCAACCCGCAGTGTCTGCAACGCGCACACGGGTTGTGATTCAGTGCGTCTGTGCATGTGCAAAGAGCGATTTAGCTCTTCTACGCCTGCGTGACCGCTGAAACCCAGAAGTAACCCGTTCCGGTACTTCTGGGTTTCGATGGTCCACAACCCGAAAAAACGCAACCTGAAGCGTCTGTAACCCGAGGTATGACTGTACTGAAAGGGTGGCAGCTTTCTGTCTTCCGAAGGCAGCTAGTTACGCCCGTGATTGGACTGATACGGACTTCAAACTGCTTTTGGACGCTGTATTGTGCAGCCCTAGTGCATGATTCAGAACCACAGATTCTTGGGGTCAGCAACCTTTTTCAGCTGCAGGCCGGTCCACTGTCCCTCCAACCATGTGGTGGGCTGGACTATATTTTGAAAAAAAATGAATGAATTCCTATGCCCCACAAATAACCCAGAGATGCGTTTTAAATAAAAGCACACATTCTACTCATGTAAAAACATGCTGATTCCCAGACCGTTGACAGGCCGGATTTAGAAGGCGATTGGGCCGTATCCGGCCCCTGGACCTTAGATTGCCTACCGCTGGCCTATATATAGTGTGCGATTAAGGAGGAATTGCTTCTAGGTCTATGTGCTTAAGAAGCGAAGCTAAACATTACCCCCCCCCCAAAAAAGTAACTGAAATTCTGCAACCTGTTTAAATTACACAATTATAGGCAAGCCCCCCATTTACGCACGTTCGATATGTGCGTGACTGCACATATGCGCCTTGCGCTGAACCTGGGGGTGGCCCAGAAACGTCACCAGAGGGGGAGGAAGTATTTGCAATGGTCTTTTCCCAATGGTATTTTGAAGATAAATGAGATTTCACTGACGTGTGCTGTGCCTCGGAATGTAACTCCTGCGTAAATAGGGAGTTGCCTGTAATGCGGTATTTTACCCCTAATCCCCTCTTGCGCTTCTTTAAAAGCATTTCTCATAATTCTGCGTCTGCCGGGTTGAGGACACTGAACCTCAGTGGTAATCCACTTGCTTTGCAAACCCCAACACAACTCTGGGGCTGGGTAAGACACCACTTGGAAACCCCCCAGAGAGCCATTGCCAGGTGGTGTAAACAGTTCGGAGCCCGATGGCCCATTAGAACAACGTGTTCTCTCTTTCTCTCTCTCTCTCTCTCTCTCTCTCTCTCTCTCTCTCTCTCTCTCTCTCATTTTTATTGGTTTTTCCACATGTTTCCCAAACATAACACCCCATCTTATAACCTTATACAATATAACAAACCTTTGGCTATCACAGCCTAGGACTTCCGTCAACCTCCACTAATGTTTTTCTAACTTTCTTTCTGATTTTGCATTTTATTTTAATAGTTGTTGCTATAAAATCCTAAATCCTAAATAAACTCCTCCTTGGTCCTTTTTCACAATAATTCATACAGTTCTCCTTGCAAAACTTCTTGCAACCCTACAAGCGATGTATGTTGATTACAATTGTCTTTCAAATATATCGTAAATTTCTTCCAATCTTTCAGGAAAGTCTGGTCTTGCTGGTTCCAAATTTTCCCAGTTAATTTCACCAACTCGGCATAGTCAGAGCAACGTGGTCTAAGTCCACTTCATAGACTTATAAGTATGTCTTTGAGGCATTACCCTCTGCAAATCTCCAGCACCGCACCAGACGCCTGAAATTTAACTGGGCATTACATTGTGTCGTATACTTTTATAGCCTGCCTTTCTGCTGTTTCTTGCCAACCAAGGCAGAGGATGTTTCCACTCACATTTTGCAAAAAATAAATAAATAAAAAATGGTTAGAGCTGAATAAGGCTTATAATGAAAGGAAGTTGAGATTTCTGGAGCGGAGCTTTTTTTCTGTGCTCCTGTGGCATCGAGGCATGCACACACCTCACGTCTTCCTTGCGGTCTTCCCATGGCATCTGATTGTGGGAAACTGGACGTTGGATGAGAGGTGGTCTGATCCTGCAGGTCTCCCGGCTTAGCATAAGAGTCCTGTTGGTTCCCAAGGATTCAGAGACGTATTGCTTTTGAGCATGTAGCCACCATGACTACAGTGGTACCTTGGTTTTCAAATGTCTTGTTACTCGAACAGCTTGGAAACCAACACTGCAAACCCGGAAGTATATATATATCTATAGAGGGGGGGGGGGTAAAGGGACCCCTGACCATTAGGTCCAGTCGTGACTGACTCTGGGGTTGCGGCACTCATCTCGCTTTATTGGCTGAGGGAGCCGGCATACAGCTTCCGGGTCATGTGGCCAGCATGACTAAGCCACTTCCGGTGAACCAAAGCAGAGCATGGAAACGCCGCTTACCTTCCCGCCGGAGCGGTACCTATTTATCTACTTGCACTTTGACATGCTTTCGAACTGCTAGGTTGGCAGGAGCTGCGACAGAGCAACGGGTGCTCAGCCCGTTGTGGGGATTCGAACTGCCGACCTTCTGATTGGCAAGCCCTAGGCTCAGTGGTTTAACCCACAGCGCCACCTGCGTCCCTCAGCGCCACCCGCGTCCATATATATATATATATATATATATATATTTGGTGACTGTGTGGAACCCAGTTCAGCTACTGATTGATTGATTGCGTGACTGCAGTACGTTGTTTATTGCTTTCATTTTATGGATCAGTGGTCTTGTTAGATAGTAAAATTCACGTTAAATTGCTGTTTTAGGGGTTGTTTTTAGAAGCCTGGAACGGATTAATCCATTTTGCATTACTTTCCATGGGAAAGCGCGTCTTGGTTTTGGAACGCTTTGGTTTTGGAACAGACTTCCAGAATGGATTAAATTTGAGAACCAAGGTACCACTGTAGTAGCCATTAATGGCTCTATGCTACCACTCTGTTTATGTGTGAAGCTGACTGCTCCACCAGCAGTGATGTTTATGTACTGTTTTTAAATTTTTGGCCTTAAGAACTTTGGTTCAATGCTCAAAACGCTGCACCAAGTCTAGAAATTCCTGTTTTGGTAGCTGATTGACTCTGAGTTCTAAATAACTTGATTATTCGTATGTTAGCACTCATTCTCAGCTTAAGAAGAAGTGGAAAATCGACAAATTTTAGTTCACAGTAAGCGGAGAACTTTTGAAATGTGGTCAAAGTTTAAAGTCAGATGTCCAGATTGAGAGAGAGAGACTGTGTCTCTGTTTAAATCCTAAAAATGCCTTTAAATAAAGAGGACATTTAACTTCAGTTGCTGGGAACATATGCTTTAATTGACTTTAATCCCTATTAAATAATGTACATTTTTGGTTAATTTAAGGGTTGGGGCCCAATTTTAATCAGAGATTGAGATTTGAAAGCATGCTTGTTTGTTTTTTGAGGTTATTCTGGTTTTACCGGGAAAAGAGTGGAAAAAGAAAATAAATGAGTACTGTTAGCAAAATGTTTAGAAAGCAGAATTCCGAGTCCTGATAGAATGCGATTATAAAGAATTGTAGATGTCAGGGTTGCTAGAAGGCAGATTTTACCTGCTATCCTATGGAAACTGTAGCAAAATCAATTCATGGAAATAATAAGTTTGGAGACCATTCCACCCCCCTCTCCCTCACCCTCTTTTTAAGAGAAGTTTTATCTTCCAAATTACAGCCATAGAAGACAAGGCTTCAGGGATTCAGGGTTCTGTGGTGCAAATCCCAAAATGAATTTATAGTCTCCGTTGATCAGAGAAAACGACGCTTGGTGGTAAAGTTCACTGGTTCTGTCCTTGGTAAGGCAACCTTTGCTCCAGCCCATGGCTAATGAAGACTTTGGAGCGACTTCCCAGATTCTTGTGAGCTAGGTGTTACATGTGTGCAGATATATAGCTGGTTTCCTTGCTTGGAAGCAGGGTGGATTTGATTTAAATCAAATCGATTTAAATCACGATTTAAATCACTAGTCAGTAGGACTTGATTTAAATCATTTTTTTTTTTTTTTTTACAGAAAGACTCATTCTTGTTGGTATAATCTTAATATTTACAACCAGATGGAGGTTTCATTTTTGGAACAATAAATTTTCAGAGTAGTCAAAAATTACTGATTTGGTTTTACTATTAGAAATACATTGGCAGATAATTGTGAAATTATTGCAAGGTATAATAAGTCAACTGTTTATATTTTGACAATTTTTCTGCTGTACTTCATTGGAAGGCGAAAAAGAATCACTTCCTTAATAACAATTTAAACAATTTATTTAACTAAATAACCTTATAGCATATGTATCCATGTTTGTTAACTGGATCCCGGCTATGTCCGGGAGATTGCAGGCCTATGGCAGACCTCTTTAAATGCACTTTTGCCATGTTTGGGTTTATGCAGGAGAGAGTCAGTGCGGGAAGCGACTGCTTTTAACCTTTTAAATCTTGGCCAGTTCCAACCATGGCCCCTGGCTTTAAAAAGTCGTCGGTGTTTTAGGTGAGGGGAAGGCCACAAGATTCGCAGTCTGAAGAGGTGGTTTGTTCTTGTGTGTGAAGGCCCAAAATCTGAGTGCAGGTTGACGCTGTTTTGTCAGCGTCAGCTGTACTTAGGAAATAATTGGCTTCGTATATGCAAGAGTTTCAGGCTCACAGATAAATTGTGTTTTGTGCAGGTTATTTTGCATGGGGAAACTGCAGAAAGCGGTAATTGAAATCTGAATCCATCAATCTTGTTATTTTTATATTTTTATTTTTTGCATAGCTGGGTTACGGCTTCTGATGTGTGCGGAAGCAGTAGTAGAAGTTGCTTAGGGATTTGAGAGCAGAAACAAAGGAACGCCTGCTTAGATTGTCAAAAGGCGAAGGTATTTAGGGGGGCTTTTCTGTTCAGTCAGTCAGAGCCAAGCCTAGTGTTTACAAGTAGATGCCGCATTTTTCGCCCTATAGGGCGCACCGGCCCATAAGCCGCACCTAGTTTTTTTTGGGGGGGGGGAAATAAAGAAAAAAAAATTATTTCCCCCCCAGGCGCGGGGCTGGGGCGGGGGAAACCCGAGCTTCCCCAGCCCCCAGAACAAGCTGTTATCCACAAGCCTTGGGAGCCTGGCGGGAACTCCCGCCGGGCTCCCAAGGCTTGCGGATAGCTTCCTGAAGCCTGGAGAGCGAGAGAGGTCGGTGCGTACCGACGCCTCTCGCTCTCCAGGGTTCAGCGAAAGCCTGCATTCGCTCCATAGGACGCACACACATTTCCCCTTCATTTTTGGAGGGGAAAAAGTGCGTCCTATAGGGTGAAAAATTCGGTACTTATAACTGAACTCTGGTAGCTCCTTTCGTAAAGGTAAAAGCTCTTTAGCACCATAGTGTCTTGGGCAGCAGTTACATTCAGGGATGGTGCTTATCTACAAAAGCACGTATACCTGTACTGACCCCTTGGACCATCTTCTGCAAAACCATCCTCATCTTTCAAGTCACGAGGCTGACTTGAGTTCCCGCAATGACTTTCAAGATCTCCCAGAGCCTTCCAGAGCCCGATAAGCAAGGTAGCTGGCTTAGTTAGAAACTCTTCCTGCACTTGGAAAACCTGGCTTGAAATGAGCTTTTAAGCTCCCTGCTTTGCGTGCAATTAATTTGCGGGATTTCAGTCGGCCAGCTTTCAACCGCGCAAGGTTGGAATTCCATGTTAAGGTGGGATTGTACCATACTCGTGTGAATGCTGTGCTTTGGAGTGGAGAAGTTGCAGGTGCAAGAAGAGTTAAGGACTCATTAAACCCTCCCGATTCTCAGTGCTAAATTGATCCCCGTAGAAAATTTAAACAACTGTTGTCCTAAAGTACGGATGACTCACCTGAGGCTCCTCCAGATAAGTAGAACACTCCATCAAGCCAAACATGGTTATTGGTCCAGAGTGAATGGAGCTGGAAATCTTAAAAGCATCTAGAACAGTGGTTCTCAACCTGTGGGTCTCCAGATGTTGTTGAATTACAATTCCCATCACCCCTAGCTAGCAAGGCCAGAGCTCAGGGATGATGGGAGTTGTAGTCCAACAACATCTGGGGACCCACAGGTTGAGAACCGCTGATCTAGAAGGTACATTAAGCCATTTCTGTGATAAGGCTTAGTTATGTAGATATGTGTCCAATGTAAATAGTGTGCTGAGTGGAAGCACTGTGTAGTCGTCAAAGTGGGCTAACCGCTGCTTCTCCACCTAAGCTGCCTCACAGGGTTGTTGTGGGGATCAAATGAGGAGCCGGGGAGATGCATGCCACCATAAAGCTCCTTGGGAGAAACGTTGAGCTAATAAATGCAGGAAATAAAAAAGGACACGTCTCCTTTGTTGACTAATAAACATTTTCAGCTGCTGTTTTGGTCCTAAAAAGTCAACAATTAAAAATGCAATAAAACCAGGAGCAGGATAAAACGGGCAAAGCAATAAAACAGCAGGGGAGGGCAGAACTGCAAACAGAAGCGAAAGCTTGGCAAAACCAGAGGAAAAAGTCTTGCCAGGCAGCTGACCTGTAGCCAACTGAACCTCTTGTAGAAGGGAGTTTTGCAACCTGCGTGCCACATTAGAAAAAGTCCCCGTCCCCTCTTTTGACAATTTGTGCCTCTTGAGGGTGATGAGACACATTGCATAGCAGTATTGAGGAATCGGATTGTTCAACTGGCCCCATATTTAATAGGCAACACACTGCATTTTATAATCGCAACTGGGAGCTAATGCGGTTGAGCACAGATTGGAGTAAAAAAAGCAGCAAAAAGTGAGCTCCAAACCCTATTGTACACTTTGCATCTGTTGAAGTTTCTGAACACTCTTAAAAGACAGCTCCATTTACAGGAGGGGTGGGGGACCTGTGTCCCTCCAACTTTGATGGACCACATCTCCCATCATCCTAGCCATAAGCCCTGCTGGCTGCGGCTCCTGGGATTTGGAGTCGGCATCGCTGAAAGCTAAATGCACCTGCAGAATTCTTTACCCCATACTATCAAGTGCTCAACATCAAAAAAACTAAGATCATGGCCACTGGTCCCATCACCTCCTGGCAAATAGAAGGGGGGGGGGGAAATGGAGGCAGTGAGAGATAATACTTCCTTGGGCTCCATGATCACTGCAGATGGTGACAGCAGTCACGAAATTAAAAGATGTCTGGTTCCTGGGAGAAAAGCAATGACAAACCCAGACAGCATCTTAAAAAGCAGAGAAATCACCTTGCCAACAAAGGTCCATATAGTTAAAGCTATGGTTTTCCCAGTAGTGATGTATGGAAGTGAGAGCTGGACCATAAAGAAGGCTGATCACTGGAGAATGGATGCTTTTGAATTATGGTGCTGGAGGAGACTCTTGAGAGTCCCATGGACTGCAAGAAGATCAAACCTCTCCATTCTGAAGGAAATCAGCCCTGAGTGTTCACTGGAAGGACAGATCCTGAAGCTGAGGCTCCTATACTTTGGCTACCTCATGAGAAGAGAAGACTCCCTGGAAAAGACCCTGATGTTGGGAAAGATTGAGGGCACAAGGAGAAGGGGACGACAGAGGACGAGATGGTTGGACAGTGTTCTCGAAGCTACCAGCATGAGTTTGACCAACCTGCGGGAGGCAGTGGAAGACAAGAGTGCCTGGCATGCTCTGATCCATGGGGTCACGAAGAGTCGGACACGACTAAACAACAACAACATCAAGTGCTTAAAGTTTTTGCTCACAACCTGATTGCATACGATGGCCTCTTCCCTTTAGCAAGGAGTTGGCACAGCCAGCAGCTGCCACACAGGAGACATTTGTGGAAGTTCCACCTTCTTCAAGGAGCTGAGCCCAGGCAGGTCAGTGGGCTGCTATGCCCCTGAGAGAGAACCCCAGATCTTTTCACTGAGTGGAGGTGTCATTGCCGCTGCTTTTCAGGTGAAGCCACTTGGATCCTGTTTGTGGGTTCCTCATAGGCTTCTGGATGGCCACTGAGATGGCAGGATGCTGGGGTAGGAAGGCATTTGGTCCAGTCCTGCAGGGCTCTTGTTATGCTCAGCTATTTTCTTACCCTAGTTTTGTACTTGTGCATGTAAGACAAGACAATGATGTGTTAAAGCAGCGGTTCCCAGTTAGCCAAGTCCTGCAGACCCCTTGTTTTTCCCAAAGCCAAAGCATGGACCCCCCCTACTTTTGAAAACTGGGATAAATCCATGATGATGATGATGATGATGATGATACCTTTATCTTTATTGTCAATGTTCAACCTGTGTACAATGAAATTAACTGAGCCTCCCTCCCACCACAAACATTCAATCTCATTGCACTCTGTGTGCTTGTCGCACAACACACCAACCCCAAAAGTCAGTTGCACTATATTATTTTCCATTCAGCAGTCTAACAGCCCACAGATAGAAACTGTTTTTTAGCCTCTTGGTACGACTAATTATACTTCTATATCTCCTGCCCAAAGGTAGAAGATTAAAGAGGTGCTGGCCGGGGTGTGAATTGTCCCTGAGTTTTTTTCTCCTTCTCCTAAGGCAATGATCTCTTGTGATGTCATCTAGCAGACTCAACGGACAGCCCATGATATCATGTGCTGTGTTCACCACCCTCTGTAAAGACTTTCTGTCAAGCCAATGTACCACACTGTTATACAATATGAGAGGATACTTTCTATTGTGGGCAGGTAGAAGGAAGTCATCAACTGTTGTTTAACATTGTTCTTTCGCAAGACCCTGAGAAAATGGAGTCTCTGTTAGGCCTTCCTAACCACCTGAGTTATATTGTTTTTCCAAGTGAGGTCTTCACTAAGGTAAACTCCCAGGAATTTAAAGGAAGAGACTCTCTCCACACAACGCCCCCCCCGATACACAACGGGGCTAGTTCCCCTCTCTTTCTCCAAAAGCCCAACACCACCTCCTTTGTCTTGCTAATATTTAGGTGCAAGTTATTCTCCAAGTCCCATGTAGATACTTTTTGAACCTCCCCCCTGTACGCTGATTCATCAGTTTTCTGTGGTGCCACAGACCCCTTGAGTGGGTTATGCAGACACCCCCACATCAAGTAAAACAATAGAAATACTTAACTAACTGACCAATCACGTCAATTCTGCCCCCCTAACAAAAGTCCTGCCCCCCCAACAAAAATCCTGTCCACACCCATGGCGGACGCCCTGTGGTCCTTGGACCACCAATTGTGAACCACTGCATTAAAGCAAGCCTTTCTCAGTTTCCTTGTACAGGTAGCTAACAAACAAACAAACAAACAAACAAACAAACAAACAACAACAACAACAACAACAACTTAATTTGTTTTGGAAGCAAGGTGTTGAAGAGATACCATGTTAGCATAGCCTTCTCCAATCTGGTTCTGTTAAGATGCTTTGGACTACAAGCCCCACCAGTCCTAGCCAGTATGGCCAATGATTAGGGATGACAGGAGGCATGTACACAATAACATCTGGAGAGTGAGGAGGGCTTTGCCATGGGCAGGATTAATTCAGTTTACTTTCTGTAGTTTTGATTTGCCTTATTGCTTTGCCTTAGAAATGTCGGGTGCTCAGTAACCATGTACAAAGCACAATTTATTATTATTATTTCTCTTGCAGCGTGATAGAGTAGTCAGTGCTTTTAATGCTGGAATCTTTGCACGTAATACAGTGGTACCTCGGGATGCGAACGGGATCCGTTCCAGAGCCCCGTTTGCATCCTGAATTGAACGTAACCCATGTCTGCACGTGCGCGGGTCACGTTTCGACGCTTCTGCGCATGTGCGTGACGTCATTTTGACGGTCTGCGCATGCGCGCGTTGCGAAACCCGGAAGTAACACGCTCTGTTACTTCTGGGTCGCCGCGGAGTGCAACCCGAAAATGCTTAACCCGAAGTGTATTCATCCCAAGGTATGACAGTACAGCACACTTCCGAAACGATAGACACAGCATTCGGCAGCTATCTGTGCTTCAGCAAGTTTGAATTTATGGATGCATTCACTGCTGGGAGGGTTTTACTGTGTTTATTTGTTGGAGGTATCCGTGAGTGTGAACTTGCAACCCTGCGGAACAGCAGACACAAAGAATTCGGTGCTGCTAGTGGTTGTGTCCATTGGGGTTGGAGAGGACCTATGTATCTGGTGTGGTGTAGTGGTTAAGAGCGGTAGTCTCGTAATCTGGTGAACCGGGTTCGCGCCTCCGCTCCTCCACATGCAGCTGCTGGGTGACTTTGGGCCAGTCACACTTCTTTGAAGTCTCTCAGCCTCACTCACATCACAGAGTGTTTGTTGTGGGGGAGGACGGGAAAGGAGAATGTTAGCCGCTTTGAGACTCCTTCGGGTAGTGATAAAGCGGGATATTAAACCCAAACTCTTCTTGTTATATAGTCTGAAAATTAGCAACTTGTGCAGCCATGGCTGTACAGTCATGCCTCGGGTTACAGACGCTTCAGGTTGCGTTTTTTTGGGTTACAGACCTGCTGAAACTCGGAAGTACCGGAACGGGTTACTTCTGGGTCTCAGCGGTCGCACATGAGCAGAAGCGCTAAATCCGCGCTTTGCGCATGCACAGAAGCGCCGCATCACAACCTGCGCATACGCAGACACGGCACTGCGGGTTGTGAATGCTGCGGGTTGCGAACGTGCCTCCTGCACGGATCACGTTCACAACCTGAGCGTCCACTGTATCAGTTTATATACTACGACATTATACAGGTGCCCAGTCCCAGGTGTTGCGGGTGGAGGGTGCTTTTTAAAAAAATGAAAAAATGAAATGCCAGTTGCCTTGTTTACACGTTGCATTTTCCCCCTGGGGAGTTCTCGTCTTGCAGCAAAAATCTCCAAGGATTTTCTTAGCTCTGCTAGTGTTGCACAGATGTTAACTTTCCTTGGCTTGGGCTGGGGAAGCAGGATTCCTAGAATTCAGCCCTCCTCCTTCCTCCTCCTCCCCAGCTGGATTCAACAACGTGGGCCTTGCTCGCCCTTTCTGCAAGCGGGTGATTGCCCAAGTATTCACTACAAAGGCTACTTGAGTGCAGTATGTTCCCTCTGACGCAGGGATTTTTATTTATTTATTGTTAGATACCGCATAAAGCTAAGGAAAGCAAAGTTCAGGAACAGTATCAAATGTCTACTGAACTTCTGCCTAAGTTTTCCTTCTGCAAAATTAGAAAAGTTCACGTCGAGATAACTTTTCTGTCTTGTTCTCTCCACCCACCTTAAAGAACGTACGTAACGTTACAAAGATGTTGGCTGAAAATACGTAGGGTATAGTTTAAAAAAAGAAAAGAAAAACAGAATGGATCGGGTTGTGGACGTGTCTTGCAGTGCAATCCTACGCAGGTCTATTCGGAAGTAGCATTTGGTTCCATGAGACTTTCTCTCAGGTAGTGGGTACAGAATAGAGCCCCTTGTTGTCTTATGGCGGATCTCGGTTCTTGATCCTCAGTGTTTGATGCTCTGTGACCCACAAGGTGTGAAGCCCCCAGAGAAACTTACAATAATAAAAGTTCATGATGCAAATCAGCTTTAAAAAGGAACTGTAGTCAGCTGGCTGGGGTTGCAATGCTGGTTATTGATTGTGATAATTATTCAAAGCACCGATGATATATGTACTGTATATGAGATACATTTGACAAGCTTTTATTTTTTATTTTTTTAAAAAAACATTATTCACAAAGCACTAGACATCTGTGCTTGGATGTGTACCATATTTTAATTTCTTTGTGACAGAAAATAGCAAAATTTAACTCCAGTCACGAACGCGCTTCTACATAGATGTTGGTAGTGCAGAAATTGTTTCAGAAAGTAGGACATAATTGTATTCATGCACAATATCTTGGGTGAGAAGGGGGGGTCTCAAATTTAATGTTGTTGTTATTATTACTGTTATTGCTATTATTAAATCTGTATCCCAATTATTCTATGGAACGGGACCCTCCATGGGCTGCAACTGGTGTTGTGTTAGGTTAGTGGACAGAGAAACGTCCTCATTTATAGCAGGATCATGACATGACACTTTAAAACAGCCGTGGCTTTCCCCAGAGAAGCCTGGAAACTGTAGTTTGTAAGGGTGCCGAGAGTTTTTATGAACCCCCCCAACAGCCAAGTGGTTTAGCTTAGCGCAGACATCGCTAACTTTTTCAGCGGGGGGCCGGTCCGCTGTCCCTCAGACCTTGTGGGGGGCCGGACTATATTTTGAAAAATAATAATGAACGAATTCCTATGCCTCACAAATAACCCAGAGATGCATTTTAAATAAAAGCACACATTCAGCTCAGGTAAAAACACCAGGCAGGCCCCACAAATAACCCAGAGATGCGTTTTAAATAAAAGGACACATTCTACTCATTGTAAAAACACGCTGATTCCCGGACCGTTCGCGTGCCGGATTGAGAAGACGATTGGGCCAGATCTGGCCCCCGGGCCTTAAGTTTGCCTACCCATGGCTTAGCGTTAAGTGAGAACTGGGCTAACCTGTTAGCTAGAAGTCAGGAATAACAGGGAGAATCTTATGGACTCATTCGATAGCAAACCTTGGTTCCATCTTGTGGCTTTTCTGAAGAAAGCTTAACCGCAAACTCAAAACTGGACACTCTAAGCCCAGCCATGGTTCTATTGTAGCAGCAGCACAACGACGGGGGGGGGGGATATATTATTTTCTTTCTTTGTTTAATGTATTTATATCATGCCTTTCTCCCAAGTTGGGATTCAAGGCGGCTTACAGTATTTCGAAAACGTCTTTTTAAAATACCAAGTAACAGAAACAAAATAAAAAAATTCCTTCCAGTAGCACCTTAAAGACCAACTAAGTTAGTTCTTGGTATGAGCTTTCGTGTGCATGCACACTTCTTCAGATACACACTCCTTGCTCAGGTTGTGTGTATCTGAAGAAGTGTGCATGCACACGAAAGCTCATACCAAGAACTAACTTAGTTGGTCTTTAAGGTGCTACTGGAAGGAATTTTTTTATTTTGACTATGGCAGACCAACACGGCTACTTATCTGTAACAGAAACAAAATAGTTACAAATAATAGTTAAAATACAATAAAAACACATTCAGAGCCAGCATTTTTAAATACTGATTGCCCTGATAGCAGGCCACTTGTCAACATCATCTGCACCCATTGTTTATTTTGTGTTTTATGTTTTAGTATCGTCAGCAAACAGAGCAACCTCCCTATTTTTCCTAGGCCCACACACACCCTGCCCGGGTTGACTTAGTGTGGCATCTGAAACAGGCAACTATGTGACTCTCCCTGTTTCTGGATCCCAGGAATTGCAATCCTTTCTCCTCTCATTTTTCTCTGTTTCTTTTCAATTTATTTCTCAGTAGTGTATTTTGTTTGTTTATTTACATCAAAGAGAACAGTATATAGTGCTAAAAAAGATTTGTACTTTTCCCCTAAGGGGATTGTAAGCATACGAGTAAATTGCTGTACCGGATAACTTTATTTTTGTCTGGGCACTGTGTGTGTGTGTGTGTGTGTGAGAGAGAGAGAGAGAGAGAGAGAGAGAGAGAGAGAGAGAGAGAGAGAGAAAGCGTTCGCATAAGTCCCTCTTCTTGCTCAGGTTGTGTATTTTCCTGTTTTGCTTTTCTAGAACACTTTGGAACGTGACGATCCCAAGGTTGGCTGTGTTATTAATTGCAGGTTAAGTGAGTTTAGAAAAATAGAATGTCCCTCATGGTAGCATCTGGTACACCTTCTACCAATTAGCGGTAGAAACATCCATCACACAGCAAAAAAAATCAAAAACAAAACAAAACAAAAAAGGTTGTGTAATGCTGTTTCCGATGAGCTGCTCTATAGAAACCAGAATAGAAAGCGAGCAAGGTGAGAATGTGAGGGGGATCAGGCTGTCAGGTTGCCATGGCGACGATATATGGGATGGAGCAGCCGTCACCCAAGCGATGGAACTGCCAATTCCTTTTTCATAGGTGTGAGCCTTTGGAGATGAATATTTACCATATGTGGGCCAATATTTGCTAAACATCCTGTAGAATCTGAGTGGCAGGGTTGTAATTATATTATTGAGCACACATGCAAGCATCTGATAGGGTTACCCCAGCCCCCACTCAGGCACACATCTCAGTGAAAGTGCGTTTAAGCTGTGCTCCGTTTTTAAAGGTTTTGTTCTGTTACGGTTTCAACCTCTTTTTTTTTTGGGAGGGGGTGTTCAGATTTCCTACATAATTATCAGGCCCAACTGCACCCCAGCTCCTTCCTTACGCAGCTTAAATATTAGCTTTGTTCAGCCTTTTTTTTTTTTAAAAAAAGGAATATATAATATACAGCTAGGCACACTCGTAGGAAGTAGGGAATTTTCCCTCTGGCAATAATAATAATAATAATAATAATAATAATAATAATAATAATAATAATAATAGTAGTAGTAGTAGTATCTTAAAGCAACGGAATCATAACATTCGCCGGTGGACAAAACCTGTCTGCTTTCAGAGCTCAAAAGGCAGTGGCAATTGTTGGAACCTGTCTTTCTCGAGAGACAATGGAGTGTACCTCTGGGGGTGAAGTCAAGTTACCGCCTTAGCAGCATTGAAGAGACCTCCTGTTATGTACTGAAGTTCTCACCCGGGGCCAGCAGGGGGATACTGTAGATAGTTTTCACTCAGGTCCACATATGCAAATAAGGAATTGAAAGTGACGTTCAGTGATTGGATAGTTACAGAAAGTTGTTACTGTTGCTTTGTAGTTGAGCTCTATATAAGCAGGCTGGCTGAACCCTTCAGTCCAGTTCTGTTCTCGGCTTGTGAATAAACAAGAGCTGTTTGAAGAATTGCTGTGTCGTCTGAAATGTTCACCCACAACTTAACACCTCCCTAGGGTGCAAGCTTGGGTATTGTCTATGGGGGTCCTGGGCTGCCCAGACGACAAGACACCCACCCACCCAGCCTCGCTGATGTGGTCCAGAGGAAAGCAGACCAACATGTTTGTCACCACTGGGCTACAGGAGTTGCAGGAAGGAGGCGTACAAGGCACCATATTAGGGACTCCACTCCAGATCTGTGTCGGGTTTAGCCTTTTCTTCTCCTGAAGGTATCCCACAAGGCAGTGGAGATTCAGGAGCGGAGTGTTCCTTCTCCTAGATCATGGGTAGGCAAACTAAGGCCCAGTGTCTGGATCCGGCCCAATCACCTTCTAAATCTGGCCGGCGGACGGTCCGGGAATCAGCGTGTTTTTTACATGAGTAGAATGTGTCCTTTTATTTAAAATGCACCTCTGGGTTATTTGTGGGGCATTGGATTTCATTCTTTTTTCTTTCAAAATATAGTCCGGTCCCCCACAAGGTCTGAGGGACAGTGGACCGTCCCCCTGCTGAAAATGTTTGCTGACCCCTGTCCTAGATGGGCTACCTTCTGAGGTTGACGAACCCCATCTGCCCCTCACTTCCTTCTACAGCGCGCGCAGAAACCTTCTTCTTGACTGTTGGACCCACTGTTGGTGCTCAATCCGCCAGAGTCTGTCTTCACATGCAGGGGAAGTCCCTAACTCACTGAAGGGATGAGGCCGTAGCTGTCAATGTTTCCCTTGTTTAAAGGGAAATTCCCTTATTCCGAATAGGATTTCCTTTAAAAAAGAGGAAAGGTTGACAGCTATGGATGAGGCCCATTGGCTGCTCTCATCTGGTTTAGCCAGCCAGTTGAAGCCGATTTCGTGGGATTGAGGCAATGGCAGAATGGCTACCCTTATGCTATTCATATAATCAGTTATCAGTAATCAATATATTCATATATGCTCACACATAATCAGGGCTTACAGTATTTTTATAATCCATTTTGAATCAAAGGAAAGCTTTTGCCTTAGCTAACTGCAAACTGCTTGGAACAGCAACTTAGAACCAACCTTTCCCTTAGAAACATCCGTGTAACCTGAACAAAGGGGAAGACATGAATCAGAGACACTGGTACAAAATCCCCTCAAATGCAGGCTAAATTAATCCACAGAACAGGAAGAGCTAAACCACAAAAACTCCAAAACTCCCTGTCCTGTCAGAACTAGGGGAGAGGTTAGACAGCGCATCATTGCAGGCAACGGAAAGCAGAAGTAGAACTCTGCGCTTGACCAGGAGCTGTAAGCCTGGCAAGAAGCTCGCTAATTGGTTACATTTCGCTGGCGATTCGTGACTGTCTCATGATTGTCTCATGATCTGTGATTTGCTGTGATTTGCTCAGGTATAAAGACCTCAGGATTTCTGTCATTCGGGGTCCCAGTTCTTTGGAAGCGATTCCACTGGGTCCTTATCGCTCAGCAATAAAACCTCACCTTCTTTTCCTCCAAAGCTGTGTCTGCCTGATCCTTATTCACTCTAAGTGGGTACCGTCTATACTTTCACATGCTACAGGATGTGGCAGCTGTTGCATGTTCACAGATTCTAGGAGCCACAGGTGAGAGCTGAGTGCAGAGTGGGGACCAAAGGTGGACAAACTACCCCAGAAGGAACATGACATGTCCCCCACCAGAGGTACTACCCCTCCCCTAACGCCCCATGCACCCTATCAATTGCAATACATAACTGCTATCGCGACACAGTCTTGCATCTTGCAGAGGGGGCTTGTTGGGATCAGCTGGGATAAAGACTTTAGACTCTTGCTGCCATCAAAATAAAATAGAGCAGTGCTCCCCAGACTCCCCCCATGGATCACTCAAATGTTGCTGACGGTCTTGGTGAACCACTTAAATCATTTCCCTGCCTGCCTCTTACAGTGGTTGCAATGTGCTGTGCTAGGTGCTGTAAGGTTTTAAAATGTGCTTTTCTTGCTGCGTTTATATGTCGCATGTCGTTTTATCGCATTAAATTTGAATGCTGTAGAGCTTGCCCAAGAAAATGTAGTACGAGAAATGGAAGCAGAGATTAAAAATACAATTGAAAACCTATCTGAATATGTAATGTGGACATGTTGTGGACCATGTGAATGACATTGGTGGTCCACAGAGCAGTTTGGGAATATCTGCGATAAAGAATAAAGAGAAATGGGTATTTTTTTTGGGGGTGTGTGTTTGTGTGTGTGTGTCTAGGTAGATAGGTACATAGGCAGACAGATAGATTCACAATTTCCCACCCAAGTTGCATTAATGTTAAATATGTTCCAAATACTTAGCTTATTTGAAATGTTTTATAGTACAGCTTGCGATCCTGTTACAAACCCAGGTCTTTAGACAGATCACAACAGAGTTCAAAACAAAGCAAATAAGCCAAGACAGTGCAAGAATGAGGATGATCAAATCAACAGAGAAGGGCCAAACACATTTGAAACGGAGATTGTTGCAAAGGCTGCTTTAATGCCAATAAACAGGGAGAATGTTGGAGTTTTAATCGGCTTGTACCCCAAATGGATAGCAGGGACACAGCACTGTCTGCTCACCTGGGGGAGTAGCTCAGAAAGCACAGCACATATTTTAGTGTGGTGTGTGGCAAAATGTTCCTTTATGTCAAGGAAATGCATAATGCACTTTCTGAACTGTTTGGGGAGAAACGGCATGTTTTGAGGTGAATTCAGAGTGTCGTCTTCCTTGGTGATCACTCGTAGCCGAGTAAGATTGTCTTCCATAAACACAGTTTTAACAATGAGTCGGTAAGTGACTGTGGAGGCCAATTCTGGATCCACACGTCCTTCCACAGTGGGGACATTGGTTTCCAGGCGGGAGTTGATCACAGTGTGGATTTGCCAAGCGTGCCTTCCTCTTATCATGTTTCTCCCTTGTGTCCTGAGTTCGAGTGTCTTCAAAGCCCATGACACCTTTGGTAAAGGCTGTTCTCCAACTGGAGCACTCGCAGGCCAGTGTTTCCCTGTTGTTGGTCTTTATACTATATATTTAAAGATTTGCCTTGAGACAGTCTTTAAACCTCTTTTGTTGACCACCAGCATTACACTTTCCATTTTTAAGTTCGGAATAGAGTAGTTGCTTTGGAAGACGATTATCAGGCATCCGCACAACATGACCATTCTAACGAAGTTGATGTTGAAGAATTATTGCTTCAACACTGGTGATCTTTGTGTCTTCCAGTACACTGATATTAGTTTGCCTGTCTTCCCAAGTGATGTGTAAAATTTTTTGGAGACAGTGTTGATAGAATCTTTTGAGGAGTTGGAGATGGCGTTTATAAGTGGTCCATGTTTCACAAGCATACAGTAAGGTTGGTCGTACAATAGCTTTGTAAACAAGCATTTTGGTTTCCCTTCGAATGTCCCAGTCCTCTGCACTTCAATCGGGAGAAAGCCGCACTCACAGAGCTCAGGCGATGCTGGATTTCGGCATCAATGTTGGCTCTTGTGGAAATATATTTGTGGAAAGTGTCGTATTGCAAGCCGGCTCAACTGTAAGCAGGCATATTTGCTTTGTTTCCTCTGGACTGCTTGTTTGCAGAAACCGATTTCCACTGTTCCTCTGCCATATTGGATAGCATCCTTTAGAGCAGTAGAGGTGATATCTATTGGGGTACGGAAACTAGACTCTGTAGGCCCAGGAGGAAAGGCAGGAACTTTTGGCTTCTTGAAATGGGCACGTGTTGGAAAGATGGCCTTGGGATTCCTGCTGGGGCAGTACTGAAGCGTTTTCTCCCCAACTAAGCTTGCTTGTCTTGTCTTGTCTTTAGTGGTGCATCACAGGAGTGTAAGGCGCCTGTTGGCTCAAACATGCTGGTGTGTGTTGGGTTGCGACCTAGGCCATGTTCATACTGTTGAACGTGGTTGGCAGTCCTGTGTGCATGTCCATGGGAGTAACGCACCATTGACTGAAGTGAGTGGCATTTCTGAGTAAACACGCACATAAATGCCATCAATCAGCTAATCAGTACCAATGTATAAGATGTATTATAAATGGTGCATTGCGTGTTAACACAGTAAGTAAAAAAACTGATTATTATTTTCTATCCAATTTATATTCCACCCTTTCTTCTGAAAGGTAGGGGTGAACTTTGGAAATACGGCATAGTGAGCGAGGACAAAATTTGGCACCCTTCCTGAATACTTAGTTTCACAATAATTCATTTTGGTACAGTTGCTTTTTAATGGGTTTTCTCTGTAGGTACCTTTAGATATAGGATTATCTATCTATATCTCTGTCTCTTCTCTCTCTCTCTCTCTCTCTCTCTCTCTCTCTCTCATCTGTCTATATCTATCTATCTATCTATCTATCATCTATCTATCATCTATCTATCTCAATCTATCTATCTCCCCCTTGGGTTGGCACCCTGCCTGAGGGAACCAACCGCACCACCCTAAATCTGGCACAGGTGAAGGAGTCCAGCTTTCCATCTGAAAATATGTATTAAATATATTTAATTCCAACAAACCCACACAACTGTTCATCCTTCTCTCTCTCTCTCTCTCTCTCTCTCTCTCTCTCTCTCCCGCCCCCAACTTCACAGGAAAATTATTTCCCTCCATGGCTTTAAAATTTCAGGAAAAATTTCCCACTCTAGTCTCACCAGCCCAAAGTTTGCAGAGTTTGTTGACATAATAGGTTACTTTGGGTAGCTGAAATAGGAAGAGGAAATTGCCCTAGGGTGCCTGAGTTATTTATTTTTTTTCCTCCGCAGTCCCCAGTGACACCCATCTTGTCTCTGTTCCCCACCCTGCAACATTCCTTTGCAAATCCCTGGTCTGCGGCTGTTACGGCGAGAAAAGTTAAGAACAGTTGCACTTGCCAGCTCCCCAAAATAGAGATTTTAAATAGCTGCGTACAAAAAAATGCTGTCAGCCAGAATGTCTGGGATTTGACAAATTTTTAGATGTGTGTGCATGCATATATTTAAAATGCCATGGTATGTACTGGAACGCTCCTGTAAATAGCACAATTCAATGTCGTAAGGAAGTGTTACGACTAAAATTGACTCTCTCCATAACACCCATTCTGACTGAATGCTCAGGAGGAGTTGGTGGGTGCCGAAGGAGTCAGCAATTATAAATAGTAAACCAGCCCAGGTTGGTTGAAGGGAACTTGTCGAGCTTGGATGAGAAACTCGCCAGTTCCAAGTGCTGCAGTCCCCGTGTGTGCACTTTTTAGTAAAATCTGTGCTCATGAAATTCTGGCTGTGCATGTACCCCTCCAGTCCTGTGTGTGCATGCTGGATTGGGAGCACACTTATCTGTGCTTGAAAATCTAACTTGGTTTCCCTGCTTGCGATTGTTTATCAGCCCTCTTAACATTTCTTAATCATGTCTGACTGTGGTTACACAGGGAGTAGCTTGCTATCACTTAGACCAGGGTTTCCCAAACTTGGGTCTGTAGCTGTTTTTGTTTTTGTTTTGGACTACAATTCCCATCAGCTCCACCTGGTATGCAGGCTGAGACCCTACCTGCCAGCAGACTGTCTTGCCAGAGTGGTGCATGGTCTAGTTATCTCTCACTTGGACTACTGCAATGCGCTCTACGTGGGGCTACCTTTGAAGGTGACCCGGAAACTACAACTAATCCAGAATGTGGCAGCTAGACTGGTGACTGGGTGAGGCCGCCGAGACCACATAACACCGGTCTTGAAAGACCTACATTGGCTCCCAGTATGTTTCTGAGCACAATTCAAAGTGTTTGCTTACCTTTAAAGCCCTAAACGGCACCAGTCCAGTATACCTGAAGGAGCGTCTCCAACCCCATCATTCTGCCCGGACACTGAGATCCAGTTCCGAGGGCCTTCTGGCAGTTCCCTCGCTGCAAGAAGTGAGGTTGCAGGGAACCAGGCAGAGGGCCTTCTCGGTAGTGGCACCCGCCATGTGGAACCCCCTCCCACCAGAGGTCAAAGAGAAAAACAACAACCAGACTTTTAGAAGACATCTGAAGGCAGCCCTGTTTAGGGAAGCTTTTAATGTTTAATAGACTATTGTATTTTAATATTTTGTTGGAAGCCGCCCAGAGTGGCTGGGGAAACCCAGCCAGATGGGCAGAGTATAAATAATAAATTTTGCCCTCCAACTTTAAATGAACATATTATTGTTATTTATTATTATTACTATTATTACTATTGATAGCAGCATGCTCATACCTCCCCATTTTGGCTTCAATTCTTTTGGCACTCAGCCCCCTGAGTTTGCTGTTGGTTGGAATTATTTCTATTTAAGCTTATATACATGTGGCACTCAAGATGGCTGAAAGGGTCAATAGGCCCACTCAGCTGCTACTGAGTTCAAATGTATCACGTCTGGGCAATGCATAGGGTGCATATTGCAGTTGTGTCCTTATGTACAGTGGTACCTCCACCTGTGAATTGGATCCATTCCAGAGCTCTGGTCGCATCCTGAGGAATTCACAACCAGAGGTGCTGTTTCTCTGCATGCACGCAGCGCGGTTTACCACTTCTGTGCATGCATGTGGCACGTAGAGCGCTTCTGCGCATGCGCGTGTGGTGAAACCCAGAAAAATACTTCTGGGTTTGCCACGTATGTATCCCGAAGGAGACATAACCAGAGGTGAACGCAAGTAGAGGTACCACTGTATATACTTTTGCAGTGGTAATTGGTTACTCATCTTGATCTAGAAATGGTTGTAAAAAATAATAGGGGGAAAAAGGGAATATGATCTGCTAAGACTTTGGTTTGAGTATTCCCTGTTCTTGCTTTTGGTGTCTTTTGTTTTGCTTTTGAAAGGTTTTTCCTCTTCAATTCAGTTGCTTGCAAACTTTAGCCGACTTGCCAATCTTGGTGTAGCCTGTCTGGCTGTTCAAATGGTATAAGTGGCCTCTTGACAAGTGGCAAAAGGCTAGAATTCTTTGGTTCAAAGTTTGTACGGTTACTATTTGATGGCTCAAATGACTCAGGATTGCAGTATCTCCCCATGTGAACCAATCTGGACCCTGTCTGCAATCATGATCTGAGGCCCATTTTTGTGTGCCTCCTCCGTAAGAGGGCCTTTTCTGCAGCGGCTCCCTGTTTGTGGAATGCTCTTCCCGGAGACGGTTGCCTGGTGCCTTCATTATGTATCATTAGGCTCCAGGCGAAAACATTTCTCTATAACCAGGCCTTTGGTTATGTCCATTCTGTGGCCTTTAAAATGTGTTTATGGGAAGTGGGGTTATTGGTTTTTGTTTGATGTGTTTTGTGTTCTCATTTTCTATTCTTACGTTGTGAGTTGCCCTGTGATCTCTGGATGAAGGGTGGTCTATTTTAATAATAACAAGTTGGAAAAAATACGAATCTGAGACGGCATCTAATCAGCTCCAGCCTACATTTGACACACTGCAAGTGTGAAAACTTGAAGACTTTCTTCCAGCCTCTTCCAATTAAGTGTGGAGCAGGAAGGAGGAGATGCAGTATTTCAAAGCTGGCAATTATGTCTATCCCTGTCCACTCACGTGTAGATCTTAGTGATGTGCTGAACCTTTCCCCTATCTTTTTCAGTGATAAAGGAGAGGGGTTGTTGTTGTTTAGTCATTTAGTCGTGTCCGACTCTTCGTGACCCCATGGACCAGAGCACGCCAGGCACTCCTGTCTTCCACTGCCTCCCTCAGTTTGGTCAAACTCATTCTGGTATCTTCGAGAACACTATCCAACCATCTCGTCCTCTGTCGTCCCCTTCTCCTTGTGCCCTCCATCTTTCCCAACATCAGGGTCTTTTCCAGGGAGTCTTCTCTTCTCATGAGGTGGCCAAAGTATTGGAGCCTCAGCTTCAGGATCTGTCCTTCCAGTGAGCGCTCAGGGCTGATTTCCTTCGGAATGGATAGGTTTGATCTTCTTGCAGTCCATGGGTCTCTCAAGAGTCTCCTCCAGCACCATAATTCAAAAGCATCAATTTTTCGGCGATCAGCCTTCTTGATGGTCCAGCTCTCACTTCCATACCTCACTACTGGGAAAACCATAGCTTTTACTACACGGATCTTTGTTGGCAAGGTGATGTCTCTACTTTTTAAGATGCTGTCTAGGTTTGTCATTGCTTTTCTCCCAAGAAGCAGGCATCTTTAAATTTCGTGGCTGCTGTCACCATCAAGGAGAGGGGTAGCAGGAGCAAATGTAAGTTGCCTGCAAAAAAGGCAGGGGGGAGAGAAATTGTCAGAATTCCTGCTGAGGGAGCAAGGCTGTTGCAACTTGCTAAATGTATAAGGTGGCAGAGTGGTCTTTTCTGCATTTTTTGAAAAAAACTCCTTCTCCCCACATGCACCGCAGGGCAGGCTCTTCTCAGAAAGGAAACATGCTGGTGGCAAGCAGCAATTCACAGGAATGCAAGGACCCTGTATGCTCCTCCTGAAGATACCAACACAATGTGTATATGCCAGCTGTAGACTTGCTATTTTGTGGAGCAAATTGTGCCTGTTGCCAGCTTGACGTTCCTCACCTACCCAGATGTTTGTGGTGTCAACATGTTGCAGGGTGAGCGTTTGGCATGCTGAAAATAAGAGAAGATGTACCGTTCGATTTAGGGAGTAAAGGGATAAAAAAAATTCATTGCAAAAAAAAAATTCATTGCAAAAAAACCAGGGAGTAGGAAGAAACATGCTTTCCTCATGGGGTTCTTTGTGTTAAAAAGGTCATTTGTCAGCTGCTGATGTTGCTTGCATCTGATTCTTCTTTACTTCTTGGGCTAGATTTTGCTGCTGGACTTGTTAGTGTTCCTTTATTGCTTAAATCTGTTGCTTTACTGCGTTTATTTTTCAACATCTGCACACAACTCTTGACACTTCGCCTTTTTGCCGAATAGCAGGACATAAACCTTTTATATTAAAAACACAGTACCCAAAGAAACAGTTTGTTCTCTATTTCCGAAACTTAAGTGACTGATTAAGAAGTGCTTGGAAATGATGTACAAGCAGTAAACGAAACTGCAAGAACCACATACAGTGCTACCTCAGGTTGCATACGCATCAGGTTACATACGCTTCAGGTTACAGACTCCGCTAACCCAGAAATAGTACCTCGGGTTAAGAACTTTGCTTCAGGATGAGAAAAGAAACAGTGCGGTGGTGGCGCAGTGGCAGCGGGAGGCCCCATTAGCTAAAGTGGTGCTTCAGGTTAAGAACAGTTTCAGGTTAAGAACGGACCTCTGGAATGAATTAAGTACTTAACCCGAGGTACCACTGTAATGAGAAGCTGCCTTAGGCCCGGTCAAGACTATGGGCTCGTCTAGGTCACTATTGTCTTTTTAGGATGGCTGTAGCTCTCCACGTTCTGTGGTATCACCTCTGTCCAGACTTTTGAAACTGGAGGTGCCAAGGATTGAACTCTGGGGCCCCCGCAATATAAAACACAAGTACAATCACTTTGCTGTTGTCCTTCCCCGAAAGTGGTGGCAACCATAGCAGATTTAAACAGAGCACGTCGTTCCACCCTTAAAAGAAAAGTTATCTATTTGTTAGATTTCTTACCCTCTTAGGTGGGTTGTAGGAATACAGTGTTAGATTTTAGAGTCTTTTAAAAGTGGGAGGGGACGGTTGGTATGATTTTTTTTAAAAAATGTTTTTATTATGTATAATGCTATGTAAACTATGTTTTTAACGTCGCGCACCACCCTGCAATCTTTGGATAAAAGGTGGTGTAGAAATTGAACGAAAATAATAAAGTCGCGGTTAAAAACTTGAACTTATTGTTTTTGGCGAAGGAGGTTTCTCGCCATTGGACAAGGTAGATGTTCATCCATGATGTTGGAAATTTATGGAATATTTTGTGGTGAGCTACTGGATGCAGTAATTGGTGCCCCCCTACAATTAAGGTAGTCTTTTTTTTAAAAAAAAATAAATTAAAGCGTGATTCATTAATATGCAGCGGATTACAAATAGTTGCATTTTTAGTTTTCAAGTTCCGATTGCCTCGGGGAAATCACAGACATTAATTTGCAGTCGTAAAGATTAAACAGGTAAAGTCAGCGAGTAATGCTAATGTGTAGCGTAATTTCTTATTGCCTGCCTGCCTTTTGTGTATTGCTTTCGCTGTTCTCGGAAGATTGAGCACCTATGGTTGCATTCTGTAATAAACCAGCGTCAAACGTTCGAATTGGATGGGGGAAGAAGACAATAGCAAAAGGAGGGGCTAAGACAGGGGTCAGCAAACCTTTTCAGCAGGGGGCCGGTCCACTGTCCCTCAGACCTTGTGGTGGGCTGGACTATATTTTGAAAAAAATAAATAAATGAACAAATTCCTATGCCCCACAAATAACCCAGAGATGCATTTTAAATAAAAAGACACATTCTACTCATGTAAAAACACACTGATTCCCGACCGTCCTTTGGCCGGATTGAGAAGGCGATTGGGCCCGATCTGGCCCCCGGGCCTTAGTTTGCCTACCCATGGGCTAAGACAGTGTTTCCCAACCTTTTTTGGGCAAAGGCACACTTGTTTCATGAAAAAATCTCGAGGCACACCACCATGCCAGATGGGGAAAGGTCACTTTTTACTTATGTAAAAAAAAATAAAAAAATAGTAACAGCATAGAAGGTAATGGTTAGGCTAGCATCCCTCTTCCAAATATGCTAGGTTTTTATTTGCAGGCACTGTTCTACATGGGAAAGCATTCAGCACTGTCATTCTCCCATCTGCCTTCTGAATTGGTACTATTCTGGGTCAACTTACTCTGCTGCATGTGTAGATGAAAATGGCACCAAGTGTGGGGGAGGGGGCAGAACAGGTTTCAGATACAGGATATTAAGCATACACGTACTTCAGATTGAACTGGTTGCTTGCTTTGCAAGTTTTCATTTCCCAAATGACTGCCTTGGCAAGCGCAATACCTACCAGGCTCAACGCCGGTCTCGCGCTGCCGCTTCCCGCGCTCTCAAGGACCCGGGAGGAGGAAGGCGTGAAGGGAATCCCGAAGGCGCGAAAACCTCGCGCATGCGCAGGCCTTCCGCCTGCGACAGCCCAGTAGGCCGGCCGAAGCGAGCGGCGATGGGATGTGGGAGGGAGCTCGCTCGCCGCCCCGCGTGTGCCTATGTGGGGCACGTTACAGCCCCGTGACGTCAGTGCCACGCAGGCAGCCAGCCAGGCAGACGGCGAGAGCCCCGCGCTGGGCGGCCTCCTCGCCGCCGCCGCCCTGCCTCTCGCCGCCCGCCTCGCCCGCCTCCCTCCCACGGCACACCAGGCAACGTCTCGCGGCACACTAGTGTGCCGCGGAACACCGGTTGGGAAACACTGGGCTAAGATATAAAGAAAGCACAGTCCAAACGGCATCAATCAGAGTTCCAGATTTCTGTGTAGAACCGTTTGAGTCAAAAGAGTTTGACTCTCCAGCGTTGAGCTATAGGAAACGGATGGGGTGGGGGTCCAAAGAATCTAGTCCAGCAACAGCAGATTAAGGTTGCAATGCTAACTCTTATTTACCCAGGAGCAAACCATGCTGGATTCAATGGACTGACTTCTGAGTAAGGCACAGTAAGGTTTTCATGCCAAGGGAGCGATCTTAGGCATGCGAAGCCAGCATAAGTTCCGCTGTCTTTAGTTAAGCCAAGTGGGACGCGGGTGGCGCTGTGGTCTAAACCACTGAGCCTAGGGCTTGCCGATCGGAAAGTTAGCGGTTCGAATCCCCGCAACAGGGTGAGCTCCCGTTGCTGGGTCCCAGCTCCTGCCAACCTAGCAGTTTGAGAGCACGTCAAAGTGCAAGTAGATAAATAGGTACCACTCCAGTGGGAAGGTAAACGGCGTTTCTGTGTGCTGCTCTGGTTCGCCAGAAGCAGCTTAGTCATGCTGGCCACATGACCCGGAAAAACTGTCCGCAGACAAACGTCGGCTCCTCGGCCAGTAAAGCGAGATGAGCGCCGCAACCCCAGAGTCGTTCGCGACTGGACTTAACTGTCAGGGGGTCCTTTACCTTTACCTTTTTTAAGTTAAGCCAGCGTAAAGTGTGCCAGATCCAAACTCTGTTCAGGACTGGGGCAATTGCTGGCCAGGCCAGCCTAACCCTGGCAAAAGGGAAAGCCATTTCCTTGCTGGGTCTTTCACTGCAGGCTTTTACTGCCACCCCCCACCTTACTTAACCCACGATTGCAGGGCAGAAGGATATGTTGATGGCAAGAAATGTAGGATGTTGAAGGCTACCTGCAGTAGGTGACTACAGTTTGTTCACTGGGAGGTCACCTTCCCATCCCCGCCCTGTCTCCATTTGCAAAAGTGTGAATGTTCCACTTCATACCAGGGTCATGCTCTTGAGGCCCATGTGTGCAAGGAATTTTGCTTTGAGCTTGGAGAAAGTCCTGGGAAGGTTGGCTTCCGCAACAGCGTGAGCCTGCGGAGCAAGGACGAGGGACCTTGTGGCGCTACAGATGTTGATGCTGGCGGTGGCTATATTTATATATGCTGCCCTTTCTCTCGCGGAGCACAAGGCAGCGCACATAATTCATGTACTGCGTTGACACATAATGCAAGAATGATAATTAAATGCCGTCCGTTATAACAGCTAAGCTAACAGCAAAAGCCAGCAGTGACTCCCTAGGCTAGTAAGGCCCTTCAGTCTACAGCAGGGTTTTGTGGGAATTGTAGTCCCAAAATAGCTGGAGACCCAAGTTTGGGAAACACTGGTCTACATGATGCACAGAAATTCTGGGGGAATAGGCATGTCTTTAATTGCCACCTAGCTGGGGGGAAAAACCACCTATTGTTGGGCTTTTACATCCAAAACGACTGATAGGGATGATGGGAGTTGTAGTTCCGCAACCCCTGTCCCTGCTCTAAAGTGTCCCCTCCCAGTCCTTGGGGATGCCTTTTGATTCTAGGAATTGTTTGTATATATCCACCCTGCTACCCCCTCCCTCCTGTCATTCTTTTTTCTTTTCTTTCCAGTTGTAGGGAGGGGTAGAGATCTTCATGCTCGTGGTTCCAAACATCTGGGTTACATTTATGCTGGTTTTGAATGTAGGTCAGTCTTCATGTGTCACAAAGCCTTGAATGCACAGCAAGAAAAATTAGAGGGAGACTCTTGGCTTGCCTCCTTGGCCTGTTCTATGGGGGGAAACAGTCGCTTGGGATTGGAAGCAGGGAGTTTTGCTTTGGTCTGCTCTCGGCACACCTGCGTCACTGCTGGTCCTGGGTGGGCGTGAACAACCTGCATCTTCCTCCATTCCCATGATGGCTTTCATAAATGCTTCATTGCAACTTAACATTGCTGCTTGGGGCCAGGTTTCCAAGGCCTTGTTCAGGGTGCGTAGCAGCCTGAAGGACATAAGAACATTGGGAGACCCCTGGAAAGTGTGCACATTTTATGTGGCAGGGGTGTGACCATTCAGCTGTTGCTGGAGCCCCATCCATGATAACCGATCCAGAGGGCCAGTGATTCACCCATTCCTACTCTCTGGTTTCCCTAGGCCCCAATCCTGCCTCGTTACCTCCCCACCCACTTCTGATTTTGTGCTGTGTGACATCTGCTGATGGGAGTCACTGGGGTGATGTGTAGCCTTTACCTATGTTTTAGGCCACTCATTGGAATTAATGGGCACATTCATTATTTTCAATGGGTCTACTATGAATATGGGGACGCGGGTGGCACTGTGGGTTAAACCACAGAGCCTAGGACTTGCCGATCAGAAGGTTGGCAGTTCGAATCTCCGCGACGGGGTGAGCTCCCGTTGCTCGGTCCCTGCTGCTGCCAACCTAGCAGTTCGAAAGCATGCCAGTGCAAGTAGGTAAATAGGTATCACTCTGGCAGGAAGGTAAATGGCATTTCCGTGTGCTGCTCTGGTTCGCCAGAAGTGGCTTAGTCATGCTGGCCACATGACCCAGAAGCTGTACTCTGGCTCCCTTGGCCAATAAATGAGTGCCACAACCCCAGAGTTGGTCATGGCTAGACCTAATGGTCAGGGGTCCCTTTACCTTTACTTTACTATGAATGTGGCTAATGTTGGATATTTCACAGGCTTTGAGTCTCTTTGTTGTCCCCTTTCCACTCAAACAGAGAAAACATGTAAAATAGAAAATAGCTTATTTTGCAAAATGAGGGGGAAATAAGCCCATTTGCTTTGATTGGCTTAACTAATTTAACTGTTTAGGGAAGTTTTAAATGTTTGATGTATTTATCATGTTTTTAATATTTTATTGGGAGCTGCCCAGAGTGGCTGGGGAAACCCAACCAGATGGGCAGGGTATAAAATTATTATTATTAATAACAACAACAACAGTGTTTTAAGCAATATCACATGGATGCCTAATTTACTCCTTTTCCGACGCTGCTGCCATCGCTAACCTTGCACGCTACGTACTTTTTCTCCTAACTGATACCCAAATGAAAAACATGGAAGCCCTGCACATACGGGCCCTCGCCACACTGTCCCTGATACACAGACAACACTTTAGACCGTCGCACAATCGTATATTTGTGCTAAAGAGCTTATTCAGTTGAACACGCTTGGAAATTCTCCTCCAAAAAAGCAATAACAACAGCAACACATCTGGCTGGGTTTCCCCAACCACCGTCTTCAAAATTAAAACCACCCTCATTAAAATACATTTGAATGTATTTTTTTATCTTTGTTGGAAGCCTCCCAGAGTGGCTGGGGAAGCCCAGACAGATGAGCGGGGTGTAAATAAATAAATAAATAAATTATTATTATTTATTATTATTATTATTATTATTATTATTATTATTATTATTATTATTATTATTTGTGCTGATCATGAGGAGGTGTGAAGAGCTGTCCTTATGCCTGCTAGACATTGGGGTAGGACTTGCATACCAGTTCCCTGCCTCGATTCCTGGTTATACAGCAGGAGTGTTGTGCGCAGGCAAATGCTGGAACAAGACTAGTATCTCAAGGAAAATCCCTTAAGGTGACGGCTGGACCCTGGCATCATTGTGGGGGGTCAGTGGCACCTGTGGTGGGCTGTCTGAGAAGGATTGCTTTCTTTGTGTCAAGCACATGCTTACTAAGCCAGCACTCTCTATATTAAATAGTCCTTGCATTCAGTGCCTCCCCGCGTATTAAGTGGAAGCCGTGTTCAGAATATCCACACAGCCCCCTACTCTTCGGAAGTTAGGTAGGAACCTCTTCTCTCATGTTGTCTCAGTCCTGGAGCACCTCGCCCAACAGTCTCCTGCTTCTAAAATATCTTCCGGACGCCTGCTGAAAGCTGACCTATTCTCTCGAGATTTTGGCGGGGTGGAATTGTGCAACTGTCTGGGTTTCCCCCTCTATTGCTAACTTTGATACTGATAGCATTGTGGGTTTCCTGCTTTGTTTCATTTTGCGTTTGCTGCATTTTATATTGGTACGTTAAGCCGCCTTGGAAACTCTTGGCGCGAAGACGTAGTTGCAACAAATGCATGCACATGGTAGGGTTGCAGTCTCGCTTGCGGGAAGTTGTTTGGTGGTCCCCAGGCACTTGCAGCAACTGCAACAAGCAGCAGGGTTGCTGTTACTAAAAGGGGCATTCGGAGGGAGCCTTGTGGGGTTTGCAGGTTCTAATTTATGGGCCCGGTGTGGTGGGTGCCCTTTGCAAAGCAGTGCGAGCCAAGCAGTTTCCTGGACCCAGGGCTTTCCAGGACTGGGGGAGGCAGTGTCACTTAGTTGTGACACTGCTAAATATCCCCCCCCCCCGTTTTCCTTCCCCCGCCCCATTCCCCAGTGCAGCAGTGTGTTGGCCAAATGTTGCCACATTGCTGCTTTTTATACCCATCTCTGATCTTGCAATGCATCTATTCTAAATGTGTTAACGTATATTAACTAACTTTTGCCTCCTTGGAAACATGACAACAGCTCGCCCTCTCTACAAATCCAGCAGTGAGAAATTCCAGGCCTTTCCCCTTTAGAAAATCTCCTGAGCAATCCACTGTCGTATTATGATGTGTTAACATCCCTTTTGGTTTTTAAATAGTAAACCTTCCCTCCTCCTTTTCTTTTCCAGTACCATCTTCCTGTGACGGGAGGCTCCTAACGGGACACCTTCCACCCATCAATGCACTGCCAATGGTAAGTTCAGGGAAACCCCGTTGCAAAAGTTTATTGTGTTGTGATGTGGCCTTTACACAAAACCTTCTGCCTGCAGGAGAAGAGGCAAGCAGACGGGCTCCTAGGCTCAGGAATTCTTTTTTCTATAAAAGCATCCTATTATTTTTGCATACGTGGAGGCCTGTTTCTCCATCTGACAGTAACTGCGTCCGTTTTGACAGCTGCATTTGATGATACCTGTGCAATTGGTATCACAAAATTCTTCCCTGGCTAAGCTGGAGCATCACTCCTTCTCATAGTGAACTCAGGTGACAACAGTAACATGGTCTTTGAGAAATGGGAGAGGAAGGTATTGGCATACTCTGGGGATTACCTCCCTAATAATAATAATAATATCCCCAAAACTTGAGGATGTTTGTATGGCAGGGACATCTTAGCCACAGAATGCTGTTGGTTGGCCAAGAAAACTGGAGGAAGTGAAGAAATGGGGGGAAGAGTGGGAGAAGAAGAATGGAATGAGCATTGTCCCAGTATAACAGTTTCCATACCTTCGCCAGTGTGATAAACTCATAAATGACTTCCTAGGTGGGTCTTCCTATTGCCCGTTAGCGCTGAAATGGGCAGAGTTGACTTTCCCTGTCTTGAGTCTAGAGATTCTGGGATCTATGCTTTTGTGCCAACTTTGTATTTACATGAGTTGGCATGAGAAATCGTCAACGATTCGCCACGTGTGAATATTGGAATCCACCATGGGGTTTTGAACTGGGTTTTTAAATCACATTTCATAGGATTTTGCTTACATGAGCAAAAAAAGCACAAAACACATACACAAAGAAAATTACAGAATTGGGGTGTGGGAGAAGGCCAGTGTTGGCAAACTGATGGTAAAGGTAAAGGTACCCCTGCCCGTATGGGCCAGTCTTGACAGACTCTAGGGTTGTGCGCTCATCTCACTCTATAGGCCGGGAGCCAGCGCTTTCCGCAGACACTTCCGGGTCACGTGGCCAGCGTGACAAGCTGCATCTGGTGAGCCAGTGCAGCACACGGAACGCCGTTTAGCTTCCCGCTAGTAAGCGGTCCCTATTTATCTACTTGCACCCGGGGGTGCTTTCGAACTGCTAGGTTGGCAGGCGCTGGGACCGAGCGACGGGAGCGCACCCTGCCGCGGGGATTCGAACCGCCGACCTTTCGATTGGCAAGTCCTAGGCGCTGAGGCTTTTACCCACAGCGCCACCCGCGTCCCTGGTGGTACTTCCAAGCATATGGGAGACCTGATGTTTTTAATCTTTGGATGAGAGTCCCATCAGTTCCGCAGCTTCTGGAGGGACAAGTTTTGGCCTCTCGCGTTTCCCTATTTAATTACTATGAAATGCACTTCTGATTCAGGGAATTACACAGAATTCAAAGTCCTGTCCTATGTACCTAGGCCAGGCTTCCTCAACCTCAGCCCTCCAGATGTTTTTGGCCTACAACTCCCATGATCCCTAGCTAGCAGGACCAGTGGTCAGGGATGATGGGCATTGTAGTCTCAAAACATCTGGAGGGCCGAGGATGAGGAAGCCTGACCTAGGCTCTTGGATGCAAGTCCCATTCAACTCCCATTGCTTAATCTCAGGCGCCTGCGTCGAAAAACCTAAATGATGACAAGGTCATCATCATCATCTGCCCCCCCACTTAAGTGTAGCATAAGTCCCGTGCAGATATTCAAACTGTACTCAAGGAGGCCGACCAAGGTTTCCTTGACCCACCATGCCCATTTCTGCCCCACGCACCATTTGTACATTAGTCTTAACATTTGCCCTGCAGCTGCCATGTCTTGACCCCAGCATGGATGGACCTCGTCCATGTGATCTGTGTTTCCCCTAATGGAGTGTTGGGTGTAGACCCTATTGCACACATAAATTGTGGGATGGCAAGGACGGAGAGCATGTGTGCCCTGGGGAGGTTGGATTCATATGACCCTGAGCCACATGTGCAGTTCTGAACAGCTGCTTAGAGTTCTGCTTTCCATAACACACAGCTACTGTTCAGAAGAGACCTCTGATTTGGGTTCCCCAGTGCAGCAAGGCTAATAGTGTGGGTGGCTGAAAAATTCTCCTTCTAAGCAGTGTGTGGGTTTGGACACAAGACCGAGAACTTTCCAGTCCTTCCTTGTAGCATTCTTCTGCTCTTTTTTAATTTTTTTAATTGTTTGATTTCTCGCCTGTTGCTTTCTCCAGCAGAATACAACCCCTTCCCTATATTACTTCATGCTTGCGTACTGTGACTTGGCCAAGATTGAAATACTGTTCTGCATTATTGCCTCTCTTAAAAAACATGACTCATTGCATATTAAACTACTCCCAACACTTCATTAATTTTTAAAATACCAGGAAGAGGCTGTTTGAAGTCTTACTGCGTTTTCTCCTAATTTCCCCCCTACAGGTTGTGCCAGAAAATAAGTATTTGTAGAGTCTTGTGGGCCTGTTACTCGGTGTAGTGATAACTGATTCATAATTACTGCTTGGAGCAGGAGGAGAGAGAGGCCTTTTCACTTTTCTTTTCTTTTCCAGTCTTTCGGTAGAAAGAGCCTGGCTGTGGGGGGAAAAATATAGTGCACAGGGGTTGTGTGTATTTTGCCATTCGCCCTGCATTAGCATGGAATTCGGTGCTGGATGAAAAAGTCACGGTTGTGAGAATGTCCGCTCCTACCTTATTTATTTATTTATTTATTTATTTATTTATTTATTTATTTATTTAAAATGGAAGTTTATTTCCGTTGTGGCTACAAAAGACAGGCTTGCGGAAGGGCTGTGGCTCAGGAGCAACCAGCCGTCTTCTGGCAAATAGAGGCTCAACCACTGGCGCTAGGACTCTGCAATCTCCTGCCCTTTCGGCGAAGCCTTGGGAGAGCCACATCTAATCTGCGTGTAAGACCAGCTTAATTTTATCCCTTTCTTTGTGGTATTTGGGGCTACGGCTGAAGCCACGGTGGGCAACCTGTGGACCCCCGGCTTAATCACATGGCGGCCCTCGGCCTAATTTCACAATCTCCTCATAAATTATCGGTTCAGACCTATGGCATGAGCAACCTGTCACCCTGTGTCTGCGCTGGGCGCTCTGTTGCAGAATGACTCCGTAATCAGACCTGTGTAGCACATTCACCACCCTGGTGGTGTATCTTGTTTGTCTTGACTCCCTCTTTAAGCTCTCTGCAGTGTTGCCCATCGCTACACCTTGTAGTAGCCAGCTCCATAGTTTTAACCACATGCTGTGAAGAATTTCCTTCCTTTTTGCTTCCTTGGACTTTCTAGTAAGTACCATAGTAAATATAGTTGGTTAGCGACGGTTTGCTGAAGTCAATAATCTCCAAATATGTTGGCCTTGAATTTGGAGGGCCAGAGTCACTGCCATCCAGCAGAAAACAATTTTTTTCAGGGTTCACTGTAGCTGCCACTTGGGCTCGCCAGCAAGTCTGACGATCAGGGTGTTTCTCTTCCTTAATTTATAGCTTGTATCTTACAAAGTTTGACACAACCTTTCGTTCGGCAGTGCCTGGCAAGGTGCTCAACCTAGTCCAGCCCAGCTTCTTGCAGCCTCGCAATATGGGGGAGTTAGAGCATTAAAATAATGAGATAAAACAATGTTAAGCAATGTTAAAACAACAAGACACAGCGCTAGAGGATGCACTAGAAGAAGTTAAAAAGTAAAACGGAAGAGAGGGATAAAAACAAGTACTGAGGGTTGGTTATCCAGTGGTACCTTGGGTTACGTACGCTTCAGGTTACAGACTCCGCTAACCCAGAAATATTACCTCAGGTTAAGAACTTTGCTTCAGGATGAGAACAGAAATCGTGCTCCGGCGCCGCGGTGGCAGCGGGGGGCCCCATTAGCTAAAGTGGTGCTTCAGGTTAAGAACAGTTTCAGGTTAAGTACGGACCTCCGGAACGAATTAAGTACAGTGGTGCCCCGCAAGACGAATGCCTCGCAAGACGGAAAACTCGCTAGACGAAAGAGTTTTCCGTTTTGGAGGTGCTTCGCAAAACGAATCTCCTATGGGCTTGCTTCGCAAGACGAAAATGTCTTGCGAGTTCCTGCGGGGTTTTTTTTCCTCCCCCCCTTTTTCTAAGCCGCTAAGCCGCTTATCAGCTGATCCGATAAGCCGCTAAAATCCGCTAATAGCGCTAATCCTCTAATCCGTCAGTGGGCTTGCTTCGCAAGACGAAAAAACCGCTAGACGAAGAGAATCACGGAACAGATTCTTTTCGTCTTGCGAGGCACCACTGTACTTAATCCGAGGTACCACTGTAAAGGAAAAACGTGCATTGAAATGAGCCTTAGAGCTGAAGACCCTCCTTCCTCCATTAGTGCTCTGGCCCCTTCTGGGAAGTTTTTGACACGAAGGGTGGGACGTCTATCTGCTTAATTTCAGAAAGCACTATATTATTTGTGGACGGAACTTTGTTTTTAACAACAACAACTACTTTATTATTTATACCCTGCCCATCTGGCTGGGTTTCCCCAGCCACTCTAGGCGGCTTACAGCATATATAAAAAATTGTAAATCATCAGTGAATAACAATTTCCCAATACTGGGCTGCCTTCAGATGTGTTCTAAAAGTCAGATAGTTGTTTATTTCCTTGACATCTGACGGGAGGGTGTTCCACAGGGCGGTCGACGCTACCAAGAAGGCCCTCTGCTTGGTTCCCTTCTTGCAGTGGGGGAACCGCCAGAAGGCCCTCGGAGCTGGACCTCAGTGTCCGGGGTGAACGATGCAGCCCTTGCCACGTGTTTTGGACTGCTTCCCCATCCCATCAGCCCCTGGCAGCTGGTGGGATTGGCCATCTGAAACACCTGGAGGTCAATACCTGGAGGCTCCAATACCGTGAGCATCACCGCAATCCCCAGGTAGCTCAGTTGGTCGAGCAAGAGACTCTTAATCTCAGGGTCGTGGGTTTGAGCCCTACCTTGGGCAAAAAGATTCCTTCATTGCAGGGGGTTGGACCAGGTGACATCATGGTCCCTTCCAACTCTACGGATCTATGAATTGGTTTTGTGCTTTTGTGGCTTTTCCTATTTCTTGAAAGGAGGAGGTTTGCAAACAGCATTCCTTTTTTAATGCTGCCTGGTTTTTTACTGTTCTGCTTCTTTATTGGCCTCCCTTGGTTCAAGGTTGAGGGTTTTTTTGTGGGTAGAATTGGGGTGGCTGCTCCTTTATGATTCCACGTATCCTTCCTTATGGAGCATAAACTCCAGCTTAAGCTCCTGTTTACCGAGCCAGTGCCAGAAACGGGGGCCGGGGGCATTGTAAAACCTCCTCTGGCTCCTAAAGAGCCCAGCATTGGCCTCTTGTCTTTAAGTACCCACTTCCCTTCCCCGGATTGGCCCATCAGAAATCTATCATTGCTTTTAGTGGTCCGTTTTTGCTGCTTCCATTGCTATCGACGCAGAGCCCAGAGGGGTCCATTCCTCTGCTCAGTCTCACCGCAGATATTGGCATTAGGCATGTGTTGGCAATACTGAGCCTGTTTTGGGGGGAAGAGCACTATAGACGTTAACTGTTAAACGGGGATTAATAAGGAGGCATGCAGGAAAGTTCTTCGTTCTTGCGGTGTTTTTAATTTTGCAAGACAGGCAAACGCGCCTATGGTTGTATTTTGTATATAGTGCTATGAGAATGCTGTTTTGTGTTGCGTCAACAGAAGACCGCCTTCCTAACCTTTTCATGCCGTTCGACTGCTTGCTTAATGGCTGACGGTAGTAATAATGGTAGCAATATTTGTCAGCCCCTTTTATCCCACGACTCCCTTGAGCTTAGGGCAGTGTACATGGTGTTCGCACTGTGGGTTTTTGTCTGTGCAACACCTCTTGAGACGTAGGCTAGGCTGTGAATGGCCATTGCTGCAGTAGGCAGCTTCATGGCTGAGTGAGGGTTTGACGCAGAAGCTCCCTGGTTCCAGGTGGGACACTGTAACCACTAGGCTGTGCTGGATTCCTCCAACCTACCAGTATGGTGGCGGCAGAGAGAACAGCAGCACAGATACAGTGGTACCTTGGTTTTCAAACGTAATTTGTTCCGGAAGACCGTCCGGCTTCCGAAATGTTTGAAAACCGAGGCGCAAAGGGCGGTCTACAGTTTCGATTGAGAAAATAAAAAAACCTCAGCAGAAGCCGTTCGACTTCTGAGTCGTGTTTGAAAACGTAACTATTTACTTCCCGATTTTCGGTGTTCAAAAACCGAAACGTCTGACTCCAAGGCGCTTGAAAACCGTGGGACCACTGTATGTCCAGTATAAGAGAGAATTGAGTTGTGTCGTGAATAGCAATGCGTGCGTATGCTGTGTAAAAAATATTGCGATGGAAAAAAGTGAGGTTCTCCTGCAATTCCTGCTGTTCCTTTGCTGTGCATTATAAAATAACAATTGTAACAATATGTTAAAGGTAAGTTTATCAGTTTTAAACCCCCTAAGCAGTAGCGGTTGGCAGGACATTACCCCGTTCGCCTCTGCATATTTCCATCCTGGTTTCAGATGCTGTGATGTATCGGTATATATTGCGATGTTTAGCCGGCGATACATCACGATGCTGGAAACCAGACGTTGCTCAGCCATTGACAGCCATGGCTTCCTGTTAATTTCTCTAAGCGCCTTTTAAAGCCATCAGAGTTGGTGGCCGTCGTTATATCTTGTAGCAGATTCCAGAGCTTAACTATCCCCTATGTGAATAAACACTTTATTGTGCTGGTCCCGAATCGTCAAACGTTCATCTTGATGGCACGAGACCCTCACCCTCACCCCCTCCCAGTTCTAGTGTTATGAGAGAAGGAGCAGTGGATGCTGTTCTAAAAGACTCTCTAAGGTTGCAGACCTGATTCCCATGATAACCCCCCCAACTTTAAAAAGCTGCCCCTCTGAAAGGAAGGATGCAAATGTCCTCTCTGTTGACGCCTGCTTTGCCCAGCAGCTGAGCCCTTCTCGTGAGTTCCTTGGCTGAATAAAGGTCTGCCACCAATAAATATGGAGGTGACTTGGTTGCAAGGCTTTAGCCCACATAAGCCATCCATATTTCCTGCAGAGGGGCTCCTTTTCGCCTCCTCACATCTTGCAAAAATCTGTCATGGATGCAATATTCTGGCGCAGCGGTGTGTTTGCGGTTTGCTGTTCCCCCACGAGCAGATGGGGAATCCCCATAAAATCCCCCAACATTTCTCGGTTTGCAGTTTTAGTATTTTAAAGACCACTAAAGCTTTGTACGTACAAGCTGCTGAGAAGAGAAAGAAAGAAAAGATGATGACCCAATGATAGCAGTGCTGGATCAAATGGAAGAATGACAGTCCAGTATTCTGCCGACCAGATGCCGCTGTTTAGACGCAAAACCTTCTGGCTGGTTTTGGCAGTAATGTGCATAAAGCATTGTGTGATATTTAGAGGCATGGTTTCTACCCAAAAACAGCAGCCTTGCATCTCCTATGCCTCTTCCTTTCCCTTCCAACAGTCTCAGTTGGTTGAGACTCTTATTCTCAGGGCTATGGGTTCGAGCCCCATGGTAGGTATAAGATTCCTGCACTGCCGGGGGTTGAACAACTCCAAAATTCTGTGATTCTGTGCAAAAATGTGGTGTCATTGGCTTGTGACTTTATTGGATGAAGCACAGCGGCGATGCGACATTGCCTGTTGAGTTTGCACCACTAGGTGCTACCAGGGTCAGAAGAGGAGCTGTTGTGAGTCTGCTGTACTTTAGCAGTTGCTGCAAGCCTCATAGCAGCCTTGTCCCTTGTTTACCAATGCCACTGGTAAAATTATGTTTCCTTTGTGGTTTTGAGATACAGCTAAGGAAACCAAGCTAAGGTGATTAAGAAATTCCTCCCTCGCTTATGAGTTCTTAAGTTCCAGGCCTTTATACTGAAGATGGTTTGGACATAATGTTAAATGATAGTTGAGCATCACAAGGAGGGAGCCTAAGCAAGCCTTGGGCTTGAATCCTCTCCCCACAGTCTCCTCCAAGGCCATGAGAATTAATTCCACACAATTAAGTGCCCCTGAACCCACGTGAACTGTGGTTAGTCTTAGCTACGGTTTACTGAAACGAGCCAGCTTCCAACAGTTTATGAAGCTGAGTTGTTTCACTAAACCATGGTTAAGATGAGTCATGGTTTTAGGATTCCTGCAAGAGGGAATGGCTGTGACGGAAAACAGGAATGAGTGATTCCAAACTCTCCTTGCAGCCACACTAGAGAAAGGGAGGGGCAGGTTGGATTCGATGACCCTTAGGAGCCCTTCCAACTCTCCAACTCTATGATTCTATGCGGTAAATGGACTGATTGACTTGCTCCGTTATAACAGCAGCTTTGTGCCTTTGTGCATAAAATTCAAGCATGAAGCTGGTTAATGTAGGTGGCAGAATCATGTGAAAAACAGCAACAGATATTTTGTAATGGAAAGGTCTGGAGCATAAAGGCAATGAGTCATGTGCACCGAAGAATGACTGCGAGAGTGAGGTCGGCGCGCATAGCAATTCAGAGCACGCATATGTGGTTATTGCTGCTCTGAACATAATAGTGTTGAATGGTAAAGTTCAGGAAGGGTAGGCGAAACCAATCAATTCCGTAGGCAGTGGGGCTAGAACATTGGGATCCCACTCACTGGAGCAACTTTATTACGTTTGCCTACAGCAGAAGCTACACGGTGCATAATACGCAGCCTCAAGAATCCTGGTGCAGGATTCTTATTCAGTTATTATTATTTATTCCAGCGTTTGGGCTCTTGTTCATAAGATGTCAATTCGTATTGCCCATTTGACAGAGATTGTAGACTGGACTCTCTCTCTCTCTCTCTCTCTCTCTCTCTCTCTCTCTAGCAATTCTTAGGGTAGGGTACACAAAAAGGTAGTCTGGAATGTAAAATTAATATTTCATAGAGTACAGTATAAGCTTTCATTTAAAGAAAAAGGGTTTTGAGGTTTCAACCATGGTGTGGCTAAAAGTTCACAAAATGCACAAAGGAGAAGAGAGCATCATTTAGATTGTGATTGCTTGAAGCTCATCCCTAGAGAAGCAGCCAATGAAATGCAACAGAATTGAGCCATAACTTCTATTTATGCAACTGTATACCGTACAAGAAATGCCATCGAATGGCTGCAGACCGAGATCAATAACATGGGACCGTAGCTCCATAATAGGCAAAGGAGCAAGCTCAAAACACAAGCTGAAAATACGCACTTGGAAGAGAATGTGGAGCTTGCAAAATAACTTCCACGGTTCCTCGTTCGGCTTGATCTTTTTCAAATGTTAAAGATAGAAAAAATTCTTGAGGCTCAAGCAATTAAATGCTTGAGTGCAATTTCCTGAAAAATCGTCGAAATGATTCCAGATGACTTTGGGCATCACTTTTAACTTGTTCCTTGCTCTTTGGGGTAATGTGTGGGAGTCATGCCTGTTCCATTCTCCAGAGCCGGACGGATTTCATGAATCATACCTCCACTGTTTTTTGATCAGCCTGGATCAGTTGGTTAGAGAGTGGTGCTGATAATGCCAAGGTTGCAAGTTCGATCCCTGCATGGGACAGCTGCATATTTCTGCATTGAAGGGGGTTGGACTAGATGATCCTCAGGGTCCCTTCCAACTCTACAATTCTACGATTCTATGATTGATGATAGGGCTTTAGCTTCCTGTGTTGCTCCTTGCATCTCCCCCAAACCAGCAAGACCAGATTGTATGACGTGAGATAGAAAGCTTCACAGACTAAATCTTTACCGCAAAGTGAGGGAAACGTATGCAAATTTGCACACCGTATTTGCACAATTGATACAGGTGGTAGAGTTGGGTGCGCCTTAGTGCAAAGTTGGCATTAGTGAGGAGCGCACATAACCCCGGCTATAAACTGGAATCGCCGTTGGCTGCAGGGCTCCTGGTCACATTTCAAAAGTCTTCCAAGATTGGCGAGCCCAAAGGGCAAATGGGAGATGTTGGGTATCACCCGCCATTCAGAGGGTGTAAGGGGCGGACAGCTGAAGAACCTGCTGCTGACACCCGATGGCTGCCTCAGTCGGGATTCCAGGAGGAAGGGGAATCTGAAGTGCTATAGTGCTTAGTGGCATGCATCTGTAATAAACACTCTGAAATAGACTTTGCTCTGATGTGTTGATTGGATGAAAACAATGGCAAACATGCTGGTGCATCCAGTATGACAGGCAGATACCCTACCTTGCAATCCTTTTCCATTCATCCATTCATCCATCCATCGAATTGTAGAGTTTGAAGGGACCATGAGAATCTTCTAGTCCAGCCCCTCTGCAATGCAGATATCCTTTGCCCAATGTGGGGTTTGAACCCATCACCCAGAGATTAACAGTCTCATTCTCTGTACCTGGGGTAGGCAACCTAAGGCCCGGGGGGCCGGATCCAGCCCAATCGCCTTCTAAATCCGGTCCTCTGATTGTCCGGAAATCAGTGTGTTTTTACATGAGTAGAATGTGTCCTTTATTTAAAATGCATCTCTGGGTTATATGTGGGGCATAGGAATTCTTTCACACACCCCCCAAAAAAAAATATAGTCCAGCCCACCACATGTTCTGAGGGACAGTGGCTGAAGAAGGTTGCTGACTTCTGTTCTATACTATATTTTTAAAAATATATATGGAGAGAACAAGCATGCACAATATACAGAGATCTTTAAGAATACAGTTGCGAACTATGGGTAGGCTCCATCCACAATGTCTTTTTTGACCCATATATTTTCCGAAGTATTTGTAGGGGAAAGTTGCAACTTCCTAATGTGTTCCGTCTCACAAACGCTCTCTTCTCTCAGAAATGAGATGTGGCCAACCTTCTGTGGAAATGCAGAATGTCCCTCCCTTTCTGTCTCTCCCCCCCCCTTTTTGGGGTGTGCGTGCGAAGCAGCCGCACGTTTGACTGGTTGTGAACCACCGGGCTTTTTGAGTACTCATTAAAATAATAACAATAATACGGCAGTGAAAGAAACGGCAAATAAAAACTGCCCGTGCAGTTTCCTTTCATGGCAAACAACAAGGGACACATTCAGGAGTATCAGGTACATAACAGACAAATTAAAGAAGAAAATAGATGGCCAAAAGGTTAAAAGGGAATGAAAACACAAGCTTTAATAGTCACAAGATCAAATGAGGCATTAGTTAATTTTCCTCCCTTTTTTGGTGCAGTTCATCAAAAGTTCAAGCAATTCAACTGAGCGATTGAACTGGAGCAGAGTGCTGTGCCAAAACCCCCTGATTACTGATAGCATAAACAGAGAAATAACAAACTGAACCTAACGCTCGATGTCATCTCTCACATAAGAAATTGCTTCTGAGAATGTTGGAATTCTACCCGAGTTGCGAGCGGCGACCCGCACCGCGTGCGAATGCTCACAATGGCCGCGGCCGCAAGCAACAGCTGAGAAATTATTTCTTGCTAATGAGCAATCAAGCCGGATTTAAGACTCAAATGGCTGAGGCAGGGTGTGTTGGGGGCAGCAGCAATTCACAGTTGTGGGGGGGACGGGAAAGGAAAGAGCTTGTTTACTGGAGGTGTAGCTGAAAGTGATGGATCATCAGAACGGGAGAATAACTACTTCTGGCATATGCAGAGTTCAGAGACAGGGAAAAGGTATGGGTTGTGTTTAAAGTGGGGGAACACAGTGTCCTGCCTACGGGCTTTTAAAAAATATATGGTCAGGCTATCTAAATAAAATTGATTCCCCATTGAACTACCTCCTCACCATATAGGTTTTCAGTATTTATCTGCACATAGTTTTTTGTTGTTGTTTTTGAAGCATGAATTATAGTCAAATTGTCACCATCTACTATTTCTCCAAAGAAGGAGTTTCAGGCATGCAGTTTGGTCATTTAAATTTGTTATCTGTGAGTTTGCCTTGCAATCTGAACTACTCGGAGGGCACTATGCATGTTGGGATATGCATCTCATCCTTCTTGAATGAAGGACTGGAAGGCGTGTCTGCATTAGCTGCCGTGCCGTCGTTATGAAAAGTGGAGAGGAGAAGAGTGTGGAATGACCAAAAAGTGGTTCAGGACAGGGAACAAGAAGGTGGCCCTGGAATCCCCGAAGACGCTCCCTGCTTGTGTAAACAAGAGTTGAGTCAACAACGTCGAGACCATATAACACCGGTCCTGAAAGACCTACATTGGCTCCCAGTACGTTTCCCAGCACAATTCAAAGTGTTGGTGTTGACCTTTAAAGCCCTAAACGGCCTTGGCCCAGTATACCTGAAGGAGCGTCTCCACCCCCATCGTTCAGCCCGGACACTGAGATCCAGCACCGAGGGCCTTCTGGCGGTTCCCTCACTGCGAGAAGCAAAGCTACAGGGAACCAGGCAGAGGGCCTTCTCGGTAGTGGCGCCCACCCTGTGGAACGCCCTCCCACCAGATGTCAAAGAGATAAACAACTACTTGACATTTAGAAGACATCTGAAGGCAGCCCTATCTAGGGAAGTTTTTAATGTGTGACATTTTAATGTATTTTTAATCTTTGTTGGAAGCCGCCCAGAGTGGCTGGGGAGACCCAGTCAGATGGGCGGGGTACAAATAAATTATTATTAATAATATTATCCTCCGAAAACTAGGGCTGTCAACCACTTAACACATAGTTTAGTTTATTATTCACCTGCCTTTCAGCCTGTTACTTAATCACATTGCAGTATGTTTGCACGGTACAAAGTCTCTGGATTGGTGCTTCTTTCAACACCGAAGGAAGTCTGCAATAACTTATAATGTATGAACAAAGGCTGCCATGCATCGTTAGAGAGAAAAGCCATCACCCGTCATTTCCTTTTCCAAAAACAGCCTACAAATTTTTAAAAGGCAAGCTGCCCTTAACATGAAAAATCCCTCCAATTCAACATGAAAGCGAGGCGACTGAGCAACCCTCCTAAGGGAAAATGTCACAATATTTGGGGGGATTTTTAGATTAGAGAAAGAGCGAGTAAGGAGGGATGTGGTGTAGGTGTATTAGATTTTGCGGGGGGTAGAGAGTGTGGACAGAGATGCGTTTTCTCCTTTCCTCATAATACTAGAAGCCTCCACGGCTATCCAGCGAAGCTGTGTTTTAGAAGATTCAGGACAGTCAAAAGGAAGCTTCCCTTGAGATTCCTTCATGGCAGGGCGGTGGACAAAATGGCCCTCGCAGTCGCTTCCAGCTCTACAGTTCTGTGATTCACGCAGCCCGCAGTTGAACTGTGGAGTTTGCTGTCACAAGACGCAATGACAGCCACCAGCTTGGACGGCTTTGAAAGAGGATAGGACAGATTCATGGAGGACAAAGCCATCAATGGCCACTAGCCATGATGGTTAGGTTACACCTCCACTCTTGGAGGAAAAATGGCTCTGTATTCCCATTTTGCTGGGAATCAGGAGTGGGGACAGTGGTGTTGCAGTCAGGTCTTGCTTGCGGGCGTTGTACAAGTTATCTGGCTAGCCACTGAGAGCAGCATGCTGGTCTTGAGCCTTTGGTCTTGCGTGGTACAACTTGCAAGGGGGGTGAGTGCTTGTGCCAGCTCGGACCTCTGTTACGATTCTGATCACCCCCCCCCCCCGATTCAGGGAGGCTCCCTGCATATTTTTGAACACTGATCTCCCCCTCCATGCATGCCACGCCCCTCCTCCCGTGTTAACACAATCGAAAACTTGGAGAACGCATCCAACAAAATTGTTTGGCAAAGAGGGATTCGGGGCAGACAAAAATTCCTTCAATCGTGGCATAATCGCTTGAAGGAATTTGCTGTGGGAGTTTGGGGTGACGGACAGAAGTTTGGCTCGCATTAAATGGGTATTAGAGAAATTCATGGAGGATGAGTGTCCTTGTTAGCTAAATGAATACCTGCTGGTGGTGGGGGCAGAGGGAGAAGAGTGGGGAAAGGCTGTTGCCTCTATGCCCCCCGTTGCAAACTTTTCCAAAGGGTCTGTTTGTCCACTGTGGGAAAATGCATGCGGAACTAGGTGAATATTTGACTCTTCTTCAATGCCCCAACTGGAAGCTTATAATAAAATTTGCCTGTAATGTTTGTTTCCTGCTCTCTCTCCAACAAATATATAAAGTCATTCATTTTGTTATCTCAGCAACAAAGATACAATTATATTGCACTGATACATAGGGGATATTTTCATTAAAAAAGAACTTCATTTGTCTATATTTATTATGTATAACCAATTTAATTTAACCACAGAGTTATGTGCTGGAAATGGGGCTCTTGTCTTATTACCAGTCAACTTTTCTCTGCTTCTATTTCATCTGCAGTTGACATTTTGCTAGTAGGAGGCTAATTGCTAATCTAAAAGGAAATAAACCATAGATCATGCACTGGTAACAAATTGGTATTTAAGCATATGTTAGGCACTCGGCTCTTCTGCTCATTTGAGGGGCGTTCTGATTTATCTGGTTTTATGTTCTGATTTATCTGGTTTTATTTCCAAAAAAAGGTTTGATTTCCTCCCCTCCAAATAAACTTAGTCGGTATGTTGCAAATGTGCAAGTATTAGAAACGTATTCCTGTTGTCATGAAACCTGGGGTGCCAAAGGCAAGAAGCAGAATTCTTTGCAGAATGATTTTCAGATCGAAATGCCAAAGATTCACTTTGGAGGTTTGCACTCTCCTGACTTGAGCCCACAGCAGGTATTGAACTGGCAGCTTCCTAGATGCTAGACCGTGGTTCTTCCAGTGTGATCCACACACCCCTCATGTGTTTGGGCCAAAACAAATGAACTGCGAGAGATTTGCTGTACAAACAGCCCCAAGGCCGCTGAACAAACCTGGCTTGTGTCGAAAGGAGACTTAGCCATGTTTCCTGCCTCCCATCAGCTGCTTCTGAGTTGGGGTTTCTCACTGAACAACAGAGAGACCTCTTGTTGCTGAATACCAGCCATCTTGTTTCTCCTCTGCCTTGGTATCCATTCTGAACTGCACAGGAGCCACATACAGCATTTTTCGCTCTATATAGGATGCACTTTTTCCCTTCCAAAAATTAAGGGGAAATGTGTGTGCGTCCAATGGACCGAATGCAGGCTCCTTGGCTTCAGCAATAGCAACGCGAAGCCTCCAAAGCACAGAGGGAGCGCTTCCTCCGTGCTCCGGAGGCTTCGCGTTGCTTTCGCTGAAGCCTGGAGAGCGAGATGGGTCAGTGCGCACCGACCCCTCTCGCTCTCCAGGCTTCAGGGATAGCCGCCTGAAGCCTTCGGAGCACAGCGCAAGTTCCCGCTGCGCTCCGCAGGCTTCAGGTTCCTTTCGCTGAAGCCAAGGAGCCTGCATTCGGTCCATAGGACGATTTGGATTTGGAAGTGCTCCCGCATTTTCACTTCCGCGCCTGAAATCCTATTAGAAAATTATTCAGTTTGGTTTAATATTTATATGCCACTTTTCTGACAACAATGTTGAGCTCAAAGTGGCCGGCAATAATAACAAAGCCTTTAAAAAATCAGCAAACGAGCGTTTCCAACTCTGTAATCATCATCAAAAGCACATAAGCCGAGCAAACACAATGTGGCAAGCAGTTAATGATGTTAAATGCAAACTTGCAATAATATGAACATAATTCAGATGCATGGTGCCCAAGCTCAAGATCCTGTTGTGATTGCAGTGGATAAGGGAAATAAAAGAGTGGCTGTGAGGTTGCATCCGTCCTAAAACCTGAGAAAGACTTGATCTTCTGAGTTTCACCTGGAGCTTCAGTGGCGGATGCAACTATATGGAATCCTTATAGCATTTTCTAAACCTTTTTTGGCCATATAACAGCAGGCATTAACACACAAGTTAGTTGCATGAGAAATCAGTGTAACTTAAAGGGAGAGCCAGTGTGGTGGTGTGGGTGGAGCATTTGACTTGGACTGGGAAAACTTAAGTTTGGACCTTCACTCAACATGAAGCTCATTGGGGTAGCCTTGGGATCAAGCCGCCATCTTTCAGCATAGCTGATCTTGTAGGATTGTCCTTTTGTACACTCCCTTCAGTGGATGGGGAAGAATATAAGAAGAGCATGCTGGACCAGGCCATTCTGTTCTCACTGTGGCTAACCATCACTCCCTGGGGGCAGGTAATATACCAAGACGTACGCCAGCGGAACACATCTTTGCCAAAGCACCCTCGAGGCTCCCTCACCTGCAGCACAGCTGATCTGCACACCCAGCTTTGCAATCCTTGGATGAAGAGCGCTGTTTAGCTACGTCCCTTGCCAGGAACCAGCTAAACACGTGCCGCTTTCAAACAAGAAGGGGGAATACTAAGACGGAAGCAGGAGCTTTGGACACAGGAGCAATTAGAATCGTAGAATTGTAGATTTGGAAGGGAACACAAAAGTCACCTAGGCCAACCCTCTGAAACTTTTGCCCGACGTGGGGCTCAAACACACAACCCCAAGATTAAGAGTCTCATGCTGTACTGCTTGAGCCGTGCTGCCAGCCCTCTGGGTTTTGGTAGAAGGCAGGGTTTCTTTTTAACCCAACAATGTCTCCTTCCTCTGTAAGGGGGGCTGGGCAGCGCATCAGTGTTCGAAACTCCCATTGTCCTAGGCATATTTGCAATGGAATTTCATTGACGTGAGCAGTTTGTCAGCTCTGGGTGCAGTACTGCACCTAAGATTTCACATTAAAGCTGCAGAGTGGAAGGAAAGGAGGGCCTTTCTCTGCCTCCCCACTTCCAGCTACTCTGTGAAGACTGGAGAAGAAACCCTCTTAAGAATATTAGGGGGAGGGACAGGGGAAGGACTAGACCAGGAGTCAGCAAACTTTTTCAGCAGGGGGTCAGTCCACTGTCCTTCAGACCTTGTGGGGGGCCAGACTATATTTTTTTTTTAAAAAATGAACGAATTCCTATGCCCCACAAATAACCCAGAGATGCATTTTAAATAAAAGCACACATTCTATTCATGTCAAAACACGCTGATTCCTGGACTGTCCGCGGGCCGGATTTAGAAGGCGTTTGGGCCGGATCCGGCCCCTGGGCCTTAGTTTGCCCAGACATGGACTAGACCATGTGAAAAACGAACATAATATTTTAGCTGCACTGCATTCATTTTTAGCACTGTATTCTTGTTATAAAAAAAGTGTGCCTAGACATTCCGCTCTTGCGCCCGTACCCTAGGTTTAAGATGCCATTTTGCTCCTAGCTTTCATATCTCAGTTTCTATCACTGCAGCCCGTGCATGGCTTCCCAAGCACAGAGAGTGGAGATCTGCGCTGGTGCCTGCGGAGGGCGGTTTGGGCTGCGAGAGTAAAGGAAATCCTTTGGGGTTGAGCGTGCACTTAGGGGATGAGTCACAGAGGAAAGGCTGAATTCCCTTAAAAGAACATTGCAGGTTCAAATGCGCTTCCTGACAGCTATTACAGAGCAGCCTCTCGGAGCTGGCTGTGGTTGCACATTTTCACACGCTATAATTTTTGCTGTAATTAACTGAAGAAAATAACTGCTCCCTTCTTAGAAACGAAGCGCTTTCCCCAGCTGTTCCCGCATGCCACTATGTTTGTCCTTTTGGCACCAGCGTTGCGTTCTTGAGTTGCTCTGCACCCCTCCAGAACTGTTTTGTAGTGGCAGCTCTGTTGACGCAGAAGGGGCTGCCCCCTTTTGGTGTCCGCATGTGGGTGGCCTTGTCTGTTGGGTGTGCCACCTGGGCTATCTTAGACGAATAAGCTTCTCCTGCAGCCGACTTAGGTGTGTGGGGTGTTTAAGGCAGACGGATCTTTTTAAAGGACCCTCTCATTTTGTGCTCTTGTTTCTTTTTGGTCTTCTGGAAATGATTATAGGGATCTGTTTTCCAGTTTGTTGGTTTTTTTGTGTGTGCTTTTTCCAGGTCCACTCTTGAGAATTCTGTAAAACGGAACACTGAATAATTAAAAGAAGAGAAAAAAATCCTTGTGGGTTCTTTTTGACATTTTCAACAGGGAATGTCAAAAAGCTTTTCCTTTTGTCTTTGAGTGGTTTATGTTCTGGGCAGTGGCGTAGCATGAGGGGTGCAGGGGGGCTGGGCGCAACATCTGGGGGTTAGGGTTAGGGGGCGCAAATCCACAGGTTAGGGGGCGCAAATTACTTGCCTTGCCCCGGGTGCTGACAACCCACGCTACGCCACTGGTTCTGGGCCCAGCAGTGCTGCCCATTCCCAGGGTCAGCAAGGCCACAGTCTTGAGAACGGATGGCATTGTCCCTCCCTTCCAAATGAAACTGATGGAATGGAGACTTTGGGGTGCCAGGCAAGCGTTGTGTTTCCAGTTGCGGATTTTAGCATGGAACCGTTTTATCTCCTGAGGTTCTGGGGGGTGCTGGCTGTGTGTGTGTCCTGCATCTTTGTGATGTTTTCAGGAGAGATGTCGCTTGGAGGATGTTGTAGTGGCCACTTGGGTTTTTGTCTCTTCTAGGGCTAGTATTTGGGATGTGGGTGGCACTGTGGGTTAAACCACAGAGCCTAGGACTTGCCGATCAGAAGGTCGGCGGTTCAAATCCCGCAATGGGGTGAGCTCCCGTTGCTTGGTCCCTGCTCCTGCCAACCTAGCAGTTTGAAAGCACATCAAAGTGCAAGTAGATAAATAGGTACCGCTCCGGCGGGAAGGTAAACGGCATTTCCATGCATTGTTCTGGTTCGCCAGAAGCAGCTTAGTCATGCTGGCCACATGACCCGGAAGCTGTATGCTGGCTCCCTCGGCCAATAAAGCGAGATGAGCGCCACAACACCAGAGTCAGTAATGACTGGACCTAATGGTCAGGGGTCCCTTTACCTTTACCTTAGGGCTAGTATTTGGGATCCTCCTTCCCTTCTGAGAAGGACTTGTCTGTTTCAGGGTCAAGGCCCAGATAAGGCAGAGATCCCCATAATTAATAATAATGATGATGGTGATAATAATAATAATAATAATAATAAGAAGAAGAAGAAGAAGAAGAAGAAGAAGCAGCAGCAGCTCTGGCACACAGGAATTCTGGGACACCTCTTGGATTTTGGATGGTTGCTGTTTATGAGTTGGAACAGCTTGGAGCTGAAACTTGGTTATAACTAAGGCTTTTTCTTTCTTTCCTTCTGTTTTTGTTGAGACCGCAGTGAGAGCCAGGAAGTCTGTCACACCTTGAAATGCTCCTCACATGCATTCAGTGGCAATTTATATCCATGTAGGCTTCTACTTGCAAGGCTCCCTGTGACATATTTCCCCTTCCAACATTTTTTGAGTATTTTGCTTCGCATCTGTAATTGCTGCGCCTTCACATGTCTGTGATGGGGCTTTTGCAGAAAATAATAATAAATGCAAACAAATTTTCTGTATTCAAGTTTACCCTGTAGCCATGTCAATTAGGACATGTGTGGCTTCCACTGCCACTTCCAGTTTTATGGTTGTCTAGAAAGTAGTAGGACAAATTCGTCTCCATTCGGTTTCTTCTAAAACGTATTTGTGGACAACCTTCTGTTGCCTCCCAATGTCAGAACCGACTCTTTACCGAATGTAGGAGTGTCGATGGCACAATTTTCATTTTTCCTTGCACTCGTGGTAGCAGTTGCGTTCCTTTCATTGCGACCTTTGCGGCCTTCCTCTGTTGCCAACCCCAGAGGCATTTTGTTTTGATTCTGGTTCACAGAATTTAATTGGAATTTCATGGCTAAGAAAAGAACAAATTAAGCAGTGGTGGTGTTAAGTTTTTTTAATAAAGTTTTTAAACAAGAATGAAGTGGAGAGAAGTATGGGTGGGATAACAAAATATGAGCCTTGTAGCTCTGCTGTGCTCACCTTGACTTTTCTGCATCAGGCTTGAGTGATGGCTTCCTTTTTTGCTGGAATGGATTATCAAGTTTTAAAACGCTGGACTGACCCTCTGGAACTTTGGGCTCAACTCTCACCCCTCTTGGGGGATGCTTTACTTCTCCTGAGACCAGTGTTAGAAACTCAAAATATATAAGCTAGGCGCCAAATAACTCCTTAAACCAGGTTTACAGTCGCCAAAACAGACTGTCTAGTTGCCGTTTTGGGGGCAGATGGCTCTAAAGTTGTATTTGATTCCTGAAATTCATTCTGATTATGCAGATAAAATATAACGAATAGAATTCTACAGGGTGTGTTGCTTGCGGCACCCAGGCATCTTCATTTGGTTGCAAGTGGTCAATAGCCAGGTGCAAAATGCTCCTGGCTAATTTCTAACACGGCCTGAGACTTAAGGTGACTGTGACTTGTCACAGGAAATGGCTTTCTGAGAGTGATTTTTTTCATAGCATATAGGCAGTTTTCATTACGTTCCTTAAATTATGTGCCCTCTGTGGGAGGAACTCCTAGAACAGATTTTAAGGTACGGGGGGTG